>NC_057795.1:352006833-352170206 GCF_018294505.1 Triticum aestivum | reverse complement strand
TCTTCTTCTTCTTCTTCTTCTTCTTCTTCTTCTTCTTCTTATTCTTCTTCTTCTTCTTCTTCTTCTTCTTCTTCTTCTTCTGCTTGTGCTTACCACCAACATCTTATTTTGATTTGGCAGTATTGTGGGATGAAGCGGCCCAAACCAACCTTACATGTCCACACACATGAGACCGGTTCCACCGACTGACATGCAACTAGTTTTGCGTAAAGGTGGATGGCGGGTGTCTGTTTTTCCTACTTTAGTTGAATCGAATTTGACTACAGCCAGTCCTTGAAGAAGGCTAAAACAACAAACTTGATAAATCACCGTCGTGGTTTTTGCGTAGTTAAGAACGGTTCTTGCTAGAAGCCCGTAGCAGCCACATAAAACTTGCAACAACAAAATAGAGGACGTCTAACTTGTTTTTGCAGGGCATGTTGTGATGTGATATGGTCATGATATGATGTGATATATGTTGATGTATGACATGATCATGTTTTGTAATATTGACAACCGGCAGGAGCCTTAGGGTTGTCTCTTAATTATTGTATGAATTGCAAGCACCATCACTACAAAAAATATACTTCTGTGATGATACGTGTTTGTCACAGTAGGTCATGTTTTTTGTCATGCATGTACATCCACGACGATTTTATGACAGAATCAAGATAGTCATACCTGTGCTATCGTAGAAGTGTTCCATGACATTACCAAAATTATCATCATGGAAGTGTCCACTTCCATGACGATAAATCACGCGTCATAGAAGTGCTTTCGTCAAGGGTGACCGACACATGGCATCCACCGTAACGGGTCGCCTTAAGCTATCGGCTCTGGTTTTGGACCCGATAACCCGTTAACAGCCCGGACCAATGGGGATTTTCTACGTGTAAAATTTTCATTGGCCGAAGGAAACATGTGTCAGCTCGTCATTGGGTCAGATAGGCGCCTATGATATGTCGACACGTGCGACGGCCCACCACTGACCCATTTAGCTTAAAGGCCGGCCCGTTTGACTTTGTCAAAAGTTAGCGGACCGGCCCATGAAAAGCCTGTTAACGGTCTGTTCGCAAATAGCCTATTTACGACCCAGTAACTCACGGCCTGTTAGGGCCTTCCCGAAATCGGCCCAACAATGTCATGTGGGCCGTCGAATATAACACCAGCCCGTTTCACTTTTGGCCCATGTATGGCCCACGACTCTTTCTGCCCATATGAGGCCTTTCGAATCTTTAGGCCCTTTAGTGGCCCACGGCGACTCTAGCCTATAATAAACAGTAAATTTCTTTGTACCCATTACCGTGCATGATTCACATGGGTAATTTCTAGCCATGTTAGCTTTCGGCCTATTGACGGCCGACGGTGTCCTGGACTAGGGGGTACTCACCACGTCGTCTTCCGATCAGTTAGATTGGGCCGAGGACCCCCATGGCCGTATCCACATGGGCCAGTTCGGACAGTTGCCGCATATAAGGAAGATTCCACAAGACTTGGTGATCCAGACAAGGACTCCTCCCCACCGGCGTATTCGGCTAGGACTCTTGTTATCCTAGGCCTCTGGTACATTATATAAACCGAGTCTAGGCTAGTCGATAGAGGATATTATGACATTATTCATCATACCTCTAGGGTTTAGACCACAACATATGATCTCGAGGTAGATCAACTCTTGTAACCCCTATACTCATTATAGTCAATCAAGCAGCATGTAGGGTATTATCTCATTAAGAGAGCCCGAAGCTGGGTAAAACCCCGTGTTCATGTTACCATTGATCCTACCCGAGATCTGCCGGTTTTTACACCGACATTGGTGCTTTCATTGGGAGTTCTGCTGTGTGATCGGCGAAAGGATCAATGGCTCAACTACAGGTAAACTGCAACGTCGGTTTCTTCGTCACCAGCTCGACTGGTCACCTTGGCCTGACCGAGGATTGCGCCCTACCTCCGATCATCATGTTCGGATGAGGGCCTTCATCAACATCAACTCCGATCTCTATCAAGATCATGGAGGAGTCATCCATGGAGCTCGAAGGCTCAACATCAACATTGCCGTCGGGCGACCGTGCTGTTTTTCTGGACAGCAAACTCGTATCCTCCGCCACCGCCTTCTCGAGTGTCGCCTAAACGATTGCTTCGGTGAAATTATGCGGAATTAAGTCTACAACAACCCTGCAAAAATTTCGTCGAGTTCCGATGGAGGAATCTCCGTCAAACTCCGATATACCGGAGCCCTGTTGAATCTGGACGAGAATCCGAACGAGTTTGGAGCGGGGTGTCCAGCATCTAGCTCGGATGTCCTTTGGAAGATCCAACCGTTGATCGGCTGCGGAATTCCCATATCTACCACCTACCAAAAATTCAGCTCGATCCGACCGTTCAAACTCCGGGAACCTTCCGATTAGTGCATCACTTTTTGGATCTGTTTTCTGCGCGAGAACGAATCCGACCCAAGTTCATCTTCTTTACGAACGGGATTTCAGACATCCTTTTTGAAGGACGTTTTTGTATGGGGTATTGTGTTTTATTCTCAAACACATCCCACTAGTATTAAAAGTATTCTTACAATACGAACTTCACCGTCGCGCCGGTGTCAAACCAGCTCGACAACATCACTCCACGACGGCCGGCCTGCGTTAGACACATTGTCGCTTTGTTGAGCCGAGCTCAACTTCTTCGGATCATCATCTTGGCCAGCCGAACAATAGTTTGGCATCACGAAGGATAAATCATCACTGACATCGCCGCCCCACAGATTACACAGAGTGGGCACACCGGCATCACCGCGCGGTCACTTCATCAAGCCAGCATTGACTGTGTCACAAGTTACGACCTACCTCGGCATAGCCGCACTGTTGCTTCTTCAAGCTGATGTCCATCACGCTGAACTACTTCAACACCTCGGCTGACACGGAAGCTGCAACATCTCCTTATCGACCTACTCCGTCACCTCGGCTAGACCCAGGACTTCGCCATCTCTTCATCGACTTACTTCGGAGACTTCGGCGTCACCAGCCGACCATCTTCAACACATTAGCTGGACCACAGGCTTCGCTGTGGCGAGCCAACCTTTGCCAGGATCGCCATGCCATCGCTTCATCACCCATCAGGCAATGGGTGGGCGGATCGAGTCCCAATTTTGGGAGTAACCTTTATTCGGCCGCTACAACAAATAAACCAGGTGCTATTAATCCTAGCAATTTTTGCTTGTTTGGGTTCATTTTTCCCAAGGAATTGTTACTCTGCTTTGTTCCATCATTTGTATATAGGTCTATCAAATGATGGACGCATTAGCAACGATTGTGTGGTGGTTCAGTCAGTTTCCATGCATAGTTCGGCGAACGCCGTATCCGAAACTCGGACCAACCTATGAATTCGGGCTTTGTCACGCCTTCACTGCGTCACGCCGACGCCCTGCATCGACATTGACCTCGACGCTCAGGCCACATATCTTTCATTATTTCCTTCACTTGTATTAAATAAGTAGAATAATTTTTTAATATACATTATTATCTTTATTTGTCATTACCTTTGGTTTGCGCTATTTTATCTGTGCAGCCAATTGACTCAGACTGAGCCACATTGTCGCCTTGGCGTGCCGACCTGCTCCATTACCGCGGCTCGGGGCTTCATCTTCTCGGGGTGCCGAACTCTCTGCTCGGCCACCTCGGGACCATCCTGGAGGCTGGAACCTTGTCCCGCATCAAGCTCGGACCGCGTCATCAATGCCGAACATATCAACCAGCTAAGTTGCTTTCATGCTCAAAAACTTTCAGTTTTAAATTTTGTTCGGTTCGAACAAGCATTATACTTTTTGGCACAAAGTTGTTTGTGACAAAGTTCCTTGTCAAAACTTTGTTTGTGACGCACATATTCAAATACCCCGTTTATTTGGGGGCTCCCTTGATGGAGCTTTTCCTCTCTCATATGATTATACTTGTACGGCTTCGTTCCTTGTTCGTGTATTACGCCACAATATGCACCATGTTGACTTAAGCGATTTGCAAGCTTGGTTGCCTGGCTCCTGTGCTTACCCCTAAGTTCCCGATTGTTTGGCTAGGGAGTAAAGGGAGCACCTCTGCGATTGTCACGACCGGTTCATCCGAGCTTTGACCTCAGACTGGGTGAAGCTAGCGCCCTTATTGTTTTCAATCATGGTCGGCACACAACGGAACTCATGAGTACAAAAAATCTATTACACAAGTCTCATAATGACAATGAGCACCAAAGAAAGGTATCGGTGGGGGTACTATTTTCTTCGAAGATGCTTCTTACACTTTGTTAGTAATATAGCATAAGTTCCCTGAGCGCGCTTTGTTCGTTACAGCCTTATGGCCTGATTGCCTGGTTATCGGAAACACCATCGATATTCTCGACAGGTGGAGTACATAACACTTTTCGGTCCTTGACCGAAGAGGGAGAAGCCGATGGTCGGTTAAGACGCGTTCAAAGTTCGGGTGAAGACACATATGATATAAGTACTTCGGTCCATACAATCATTATACATAAAATTCTTTTACTCAAGTAACTTGGGGGCTCTTAAATTTATGCGAGTTGTTTTATAATAAGTGTTCTTCTTTCCAGTCGTTGCAAAGCCTTTTTTTCTATCACTCCTTTTTTCGACGCGAGTGTGTGGTCAATAGCCGGATTCCCCTCTCAAAGCCGCTAAAGTTTGCTAAATTGGCCTAGCAAAAGGTACTCCACCTTCGGGATAGGAGGTTGAAGCCGTAGGCTGACCCGCTTGAAGTCTTGAGATAGGATGTGTCATGTTAAAAGAACGACAGAAGCACAATTTGTTTTCTAAGACGAATTTTCGGATTGGCACTGAACACTTGATCTTGTTCGGACGTCAAGTTTTTACTGACGTTTCTTGGTTTTCCAAGTTTATGGCACTTTTAAACTATTTGTGTGTTTCTAGCACAAGTCTCCCAGTGCAACGCCGGACACCTTTAGGGACTCGGCAAAAACATTCTCGGATATTACTATATATGCATCGATTTCAAATTATGTCTTTGGTCAATAGTTGGGTTGCCCGGTTCCTGTGCTTGCCTCCTATGTTCCGCTTTGTTCAGTTAGGTGTGCAAAGGGAGAACCACTGCGATTGTGCTTCCATCTCACATGGTTAAGCACCTCAGTGGAGAAAGCCAAAAACTGACTGTCACAATAAGCGTAAACTGGTCAGTGATCCGACGACTATGTTAAATGACGAGCCGTTCATAACGTTGGCCGAAGTGTTCACGGCTTGACCTCGACTGTCGCTGAACACTAAGCGGGGGGCTACTTGCTGGCCTCCCAACTTTAAGCTCCTATGACTAAGTGAAAGTTATAAAGCCTGCATATCTGATTGCCTCGTTTCCGCCAAAACAACCGCCTTCGGGCACCGAGACGTCGGCTAAGGGTTTTTTTGTTATTTCGGAAACACCCTGCATAGCATCTACAAGGGGGTAGAAGCCGACGATGGGACACTTTCAGATTATAAACGGTCGCAACGGAAGTAAAAATTTGGGTTCATCTAGACCATAGAGTTTTGAAGCTCTCCCCAAACTAAATCCTCAGTATTTTCCTCCCACATTGATCGGAGCTGAGGTTTCATGATCATGCTTAGCATGACAACCCAAAGAAAGGAACCGATAGTGGGACTATTTTCTTTGGACGATGTTTCTTATGTTAAACAATAATATAAACATGTCTCTCTGCGTACCTTTGTTCATAAAACCGTATGGCCGGATTGCCTTGTTTGTCGTAAATCTTTGCCCTCATAAAGGCTTTATAAAGTGGGACAAACACTCCCCGTCTACTAGTCGAGGAGGTTGAAGCCGATAGCCAGTCGACAAAGTTTTGTACAGTGCGGATCCGAGCATTGATGATGTAAAGAACTTGGATACATAGAATCATTACACATATTTTGTGATTTTACTTTGGATATTGATCCTTAATTCGGCCACCCGTGCCCACATTAAGGCTCGGGGGCTACTGGGCTTCGTGCTTATTATTTACAAATATTAAAGGGGTACATTGATCCCCTGATCTGGTGTTGCCACCCGACCAGTGTCTCGGGGGCTACAACATTTCCTGTCCGATGCAGAAAATTTAAAGTGCAATATAGTTTTTGAGGAGATTATTATCCTCAGGTTGGTCGGTCGCACCCAACCTGAGTCTCGAGGACTTTGCACACCGCGTTTCTATTCCTATGTATGCTGCCGAGCTAGGAGTTGATCCTCAAGATGATTTCGCGCATTGACCTGAGTCTCAGGGGCAACTAGGATCAGCGGTTTCATGTTTTCCTTTAGGTGCATCTCGGGTTTTAGACTGACGCACACACCTTGAGGGCTACTGGCTATATATCTCGGCAGAGAATAAATTGCACCAATAAAAAAATCAGCCCGCAATCAGGGGTGGTGAACCACCTCGGAAGCAGTCCGGCATTAAGCTCGGGCGCCAGTGGCTGGCTCCATAGAGGGCATTTTCGGCATTAAGCTCGGTTAAACTCCTTCAACTTTTTGAACCCAGATGATCTATGACATCTCGGATATAGTCCGGCGTTGGAGCTCGTATATAGTCCGGTGTTGGAGCTTGGACACAGTCCGGCATTAGAGCTTGGATATATTCCGGTGTTGGAGCTCGGAAGCAGTCCGGCGTTGGTGCTTGGCCGCAAAAGATACCTCGAATGCAATCCGGCGTTGGAGCTCAGACGCAAGAGGACACTACCGCCCGGGAATAACTTCAAACATGAGGTGTGGCATAATAATAACAAGTGATTGATAAAGGCCGGAAACTTAAAGGGGCTCCTTGGGTACCCGACATATAAACTCTTTGGATTTACTTCGCGATCCTCAAGATCGAAGATGGGAAGATTTGTTGAACCAGTTTTCAAGACCGACGACCGAAGATGAAGAACAGTTCGGAAGAATCGAGGAGCGTCCCCAACTTGAAGACCGGTTCAGGGGGCTACTGATGGTGTCCTAGACTAGGGGGTACTCACCATGTCGTCTCCCGATCAGTTAGATTACCCCCCATGGCCGTATACACATGGGCTAGTTCGGACAGTTGCCGCATACAAGGAAGATTCCACAAGACTTGGTGATCAAGACAAGGACTCCTCCCGACCGGCGTATTCGGCTAGGACTCTTGTTATCCTAGGCCTCTGGTACATTATATAAACTGAGGCTAGGCTAGTTGATAGAGGATATTATGACATTACTCATCATACCTCTAGGGTTTAGTGTTGGAAATATTCCCTAGAGGCAATAATAAATAAGTTATTATTATATTTCTTTGTTCATGATAATAGTCTTTTATTCATGCTATAACTGTATTATCCGGAAATCGTAATACACGTGTGAATACATAGACCACAATATGTCCCTAGTGAGCCTCTAGTTGACTAGCTCGTTGTGATCAACAAATAGTCATGGTTTCCTGGCTATGGACATTGGATGTCGTTGATAACGGGATCACATCATTAGGAGAATGATGTGATGGACAAGACCCAATCCTAAGCCTAGCACAAAGATCGTGTAGTTCGTTTGCTAGAGCTTTGCAAATGTCAAGTATCTCTTCCTTTGACCATGAGATCGTGTAACTCCTGGATACCGTAGGAGTGCTTTGGGTGTATCAAACGTCACAACGTAACTGGGTGACCATAAAGGTGCACTACAGGTATCTCCGAAAGTATCTATTGTTTTATGCGGATCGAGACTGGGATTTGTCACTCCGTGTAAACGGAGAGGTATCTCTGGGCCCACTCGGTAGGACATCATCATATGCGCAATGTGACCAAGGAGTTGATCACGGGATGATGTGTTACGGAACGAGTAAAGTGACTTGCCGGTAACGAGATTGAACAAGGTATTGGATACCGACGATCGAGTCTCGGGCAAGTAAAATACCGATAGACAAAGGGAATTGAATACGGGATTGATTAAGTCCTTGACATCGTGGTTCAACCGATGAGATCATCGTGGAACATGTGGGATCCATCATGGGTATCCAGATCCCGCTGTTGGTTATTGACCGGAGAACGTCTCGGTCATGTCTGCATGTCTCCCGAACCCGTAGGGTCTACACACTTAAGGTTCGATGACGCTAGGGTTATAAAGGAAGCTTGTATGTGGTTACCGAATGTTGTTCGGAGTCCTGGATGAGATCCCGGACGTCACGAGGAGTTCCGGAATGGTCCGGAGGTAAAGATTTATATATGGGAAGTCCTGTTTTGGTCACCGGAAAAGTTTCGGGCGATATCGGTATTGTACCGGGACCACCGGGAGGGTCCCGGGGTCCACCAAGTGGGGCCACCTGCCCCAGAAGGCTGCGTGGGCCAAGTGTGGGAGGGGACCAGCCCCTAGGAGGGCTGGTGCGCCCCCCACAAGGAGTCCAAGGCGCAAGAGAGAGTGGGAGGGGGCAAACCCTAGTCCAGATGGGCCTTAAGGCCCATATTGGTGCGCCTCCCTCTCCTCTCCCCCCTTGGCCGCCTCCCCTTTGCCATCTAGGGCTGGCCGCACCCCTTGGGGGTGGGAAACCCTAAAGGGGGCGCAGCCCCCCCTTCCCCCTATATATAGATGAGTTTTGGGGCTGCCATACACATGAGAAATTCTCCCTCTTGGTGCAGCCCTACCTCTCTCCCTACTCCTCCTCTCCCATGGTGCTTGGCGAAGCCCTGCGGGATTGCCACGCTCCTCCACCACCACCACGCCGTTGTGCTGCTGCTGGATGGAGTCTTCCTCAACCTCTCCCTCTCTCCTTGCTGGATCAAGGCGTGGGTGACGTCACCGGGCTGTACGTGTGTTGAACGCGGAGGTGCCGTGCGTTCGGCACTTGATCATCGGTGATTTGAATCACGACGAGTACGACTCCATCAACCCCGTTCACTTGAACGCTTCCGCTTAGCGATCTACAAGGGTATGTAGATGCACTCTCCTTTCTACTCGTTGCTGGTCTCTCCATAGATAGATCTTGGTGATACGTAGGAAAATTTTGAATTTCTGCTACGTTCCCCAATAGTGGCATCATGAGCTAGATCTATTGCGTAGATTCTTTGCACGAGTAGCACACAAAGTAGTTGTGGGCGTTGATGTTGTACAATATGCTTACCGTTACTAGTCCAATCTTGTTTCGACGGTATTGTGGGATGAAGCGGCCCGGACCGACCTTACACATACTCTTACGTGAGACAGGTTCCACCGATTGACATGCACTTGGTGCATAAGGTGGCTAGCGGGTGCCAGTCTCTCCCACTTTAGTCGGAACGGATTCGATGAAAAGGGTCCTTATGAAGGGTAAATAGCAATTGGCATATCACGTTGTGGTTTTGCGTAGGTAAGAAACGTTCTTGCTAGAACCCATAGCAGCCACGTAAAACATGCAAACAACAATTAGAGGACGTCTAACTTGTTTTTGCAGGGTATGCTATGTGATGTGATATGGCCAAGAAGAATGTGATGAATGATATGTGATGTATGAGATTGATCATGTTCTTGTAATAGGATTCACGACTTGCATGTCGATGAGTATGACAACCGGCAGGAGCCATAGGAGTTGTCTTTATTTATTGTATGACCTGCGTGTCATTGAAGAACGCCATGTAAACTACTTTACTTTATTACTAAACGCGTTAGTCATAGAATTAGAAGTAGTCGTTGGCGTGACAACTTCATGAAGACACGATGATGGAGATCATGATGATGGAGATCATGGTGTCGTGCCGGTGACGATGATGATCATGGAGCCCCGAAGATGAAGATCAAAAGGAGCAAAATGATATTGGCCATATCATGTCACTATTTGATTGCATGTGATGTTTATCATGTTTATGCATCTTGTTTGCTTAGGACGACGGTAGTAAATAAGATGATCCCTTACAAAATTTCAAGAAGTGTTCTCCCCTAACTGTGCACCGTTGCTACAGTTCGTCGCTTCTAAGCACCACGTGATGATCGGGTGTGATGGATTCTTACGTTCACATACAACGGGTGTAAGACAGTTTTACATAGCGAAAACACTTAGGGTTAAGTTGATGAGCCTAGCATGTGCAGACATGGCCTCGGAACACGGAGACCGAAAGGTCGAGCATGAGTCATATGGTAGATACGATCAACATGAAGATGTTCACCGATGATGACTAGTCCGTCTCACGTGATGATCGGACACGGCCTAGTTGACTCGGATCATGTGATCACTTAGATGACCAGAGGGATGTCTATCTAAGTGGGAGTTCATAAGATGAACTTAATTATCCTGAACATAGTCAAAAGACCTTTTGCAAATTATGTCGTAAGCTCGCGCTTTAGTTCCACTGTTTAGATATGTTCCTAGAGAAAATATAGTTGAAAGTTGATAGTAGCGATTATGCGATCAGTAGAAAGCTTATGTCCTTAATGCACCGCTCAGTGTGCTGAACCCCAACGTCGTTTGTCGATGTTGCGAACATCGGACATACACGTTTTGATAACTACGTGATAGTTCAATTAAATGGTTTAAGTAGAGGCACCAAAGACGTTTTCAAAATGTCGCGGAACATATGAGATGTTTCGAGGGCTGAAATTGGGATTTCAGGCTCGTGCCCACGTCAAGAGGTATAAGACCTCCGACGATTTTCTTAGCCTGCAAACTAAGGGAGAAAAGCTCAATCGTTGAGCTTGTGCTCAGATTGTCTGAGTGCAACAATCACTTGAATCGAGTGGGAGTTGATCTTCCAAATGAGATAGTGATGTTTCTCCAAAGTCATTGCCACCAAGCTGCTAAAGCTTCGTGATGAACTATAATATATCAGGGATAGATATGATGATCCTTGAGGTATTCGCGTTGTTTGACATCGCAAAAGTAGAAATCAAGGAGGAGCATCAATTGTTGATGGTTGATGAAACCACTAGTTTCAAGAAGGGCAAGGGCAAGAAAGGATACTTCATGAAACGGAAAATCAGCTGCTGCTCTAGTGAAGAAACCCAAGGTTGAACCCAAACCCGAGACTAAGTGCTTCTGTAATAAGGGGAACAACCACTGGAGCAGCATTACCCTAGATACTTGGTAGATGAGAAGGCTGGCAAGGTCGATAGAAGTATATTGGATATACATTATGTTAATGTGTACTTTACTAGTACTCCTAGTAGCACCAGGGTATTGGATACCGGTTCGGTTGCTAAGTGTTAGTAACTCGAAATAAAAGCTACGGAATAAAACGGAGACTAGCTAAAGGTGAGCTGACGATATGTGTTGGAAGTGTTTCCAAAGTTGATATGATCAAGCATCGCACGCTCCCTCTACCATCGAGATTGGTGTTTGCGTTGAGCATAGACATGATTGGATTATGTCTATCGCAATACGGTTATTCATTTAAAAAGAATAATGGTTACTCTATTTATTTGAATAATACCTTCAATGGTCTTGCACCTAAAGGAATGGTTTATTGAATCTCGATCGTAGTGATACACATTTTCATGCCAAAAGATATAAGATAGTAATGATAGTACCACTTACTTGTGGCACTGCCATGTAAGTCATAATGGTATAAAACGCATGAAGAAGCTCCATGTTGATGGATCTTTGGACTCACTCGTTTTGAAAAGTTTGAGACATGCGAACCATGTCTATTGGTGTATATGCATGAAGAAACTCCATGCAAATGGATCGTTCGGACTCACTTGATTTTGAATCACTTGAGATATGCAAATCATACCACATGGGCAAGATAACTGAAAAGCCTCATTTTCAGTAAGATGAAACAAGATAGCAACTTGTTGGAAGTAACACATTTTGATGTGTGCAGTCCAATGAGTGCTGAGGCATGCAGTGAATATCGTTATGTTCTTACTTCACAGATGATTCGAGTAGATGTTGAGAATATTTATTTGATGAAACACAAGTCTGAATTATTGAATGGTTCAAGTAATTTCAGAGTGAAGTAGAAGATCACTGTGACAAGAGGATAAAATTTCTATGATATGATCATAGAGATGAATATCTGAGTTACGAGTTTTGGCACACAATTAAGACATTGTGGAAATTGTTTCGCAATTAATACCGCCTGGAACACCATAGTGTGATGGTGTGTCCGAACATCATAGTTGCACCCTATTGGATATGGTGCGTACCATGATGTCTCTTATCGAATTACCACTATCATTCATGGGTTAGGCATTAGAGACAACCACATTCACTTTAAATAGGGCACCACGTAATTCCGTTGAGATGACACCGTATGAACTATGGTTTAGAGAAACCTAAGTTGTCGTTTCTTAAAGGTTTGGGGCTGCGATGCTTATGTGAAAAAGTTTCAGGTTGATAAGCTCGAACCCAAAGCGGATAAAATGCATCTTCATAGGAAACCCAAAACAGTTGGATATACCTCCTAATTCAGATCCGAAAGCAATATGGATTGTTTCTTGAATCGGGTCCTTTCTCGAGGAAAAGTTTCTCTCGAAAGAATTGAGTGGGAGGATGGTGGAGACTTGATGAGGTTATTGAACCATCACTTCAACCAGTGTGTAGCAGGGCACAGGAAGTTGTTCCCGTGGCACCTACACCAATTGAAGTGGAAGCTTATGATATTGATCATGAAGTTTCGGATCAAATCACTGCCGTACCTCGTAGGGTGACAAGGATACGTACTACTTCAGAGTGGTACGGTAATCCTGTCTTGGAAGTCATGTTGCTAGACAACAATGAACCTACGAGCTATGGAGAAGCGATGGTGGGCCCAGATTCCGATAAATGGCTTGAGACCATAAAATCCGAGAGAGGATCCATGTATGAAAACAAAGTGTAGACTTTGGCAGAACGGCTCGATGGTCGTAAGGCTAATGAGTACAGATGGATTTCAAAAGGAAGACGGACGATGATGGTAAATGTCACCATTAAGAAAGCTCGACTTGTCGTTAAGATGTTTTCCGACAAGTTCAAGGAGTTGACTACGATGAGATTTTCTCACTCGTAGCGATGCTAAGAGTCTGTTGGAATTATATTAGCGATTACTGCATTATTTATGAAATCTTGCAGATAGGATGTCAAAACATTGTTTCCTCGACGATTTTCTTGAGGAAAGGTTGTATGTGATACAACCAGAAGGTTTTGTCAATCCCGAAAGATGCTAATAAGTATGCAAAGCTCCGGCAATCCTTCAAAGGACTGGAGTGAGCATCTCGGAGTTGGAATGTATGCTTTGATGACGATCAAATATTTTGGGTTTGTACAAAGTTTATGAGAAACTTGTATTTCCAAAGAAGTGAGTGGGAGCACTATAGAATTTCTGATGAGTATATGTTGTTGACATATTGTTGATCAGAAATGACGTAGAATTTCTGGAAAGCATATAGGGTTATTTTGAAAGTGTTTTTCAATGGAAAGCCTAGATTAAGCTACTTGAACATTGAGCATCAAGATCTATAAGGATAGATCAAAATGCTTAATAATACTTTCAAATGAGCACATACCTTGACATGATCTTGAAGATGTTCAAGATGGACCAGTCAAAGAAGGAGTTCTTGCCTGAGTTGTAAGGTACGAAGTTAAGACTTAAAGCTCGACCATGGCAGAATAGAGAGAAAGGACGAAGGTCGTCCCCTATGCTTAAGACGTAGGCTCTTCAGTATGCTATGCTGTGTACCGCACCTGAAGTGTGCCTTGCCATGAGTCAGTCAAGGGGTACAAGAGTGATCCAAGAATGGCTCACAGGACAGCGGTCAAAGTTATCCTTAGTAACTAGTGGACTAAGAAATTTTCTCGATTATGGAGGTGGTAAAAGAGTTCGTCGTAAAGGTTACGACGATGCAAGCTTGACACCTATCCGGATAGCTCTGAGTAGAGAGACCGGATACATATAATGGAGCAATAATTTAGAATAGCTCCAAGTAGAACAGTTGTTTGCAATAGCTCCAAATAGAGCGTGGTAGCTGCATCTAGGAGATGACATAGAGATTTGTAAAGAACACACGGATCTGAAAGGTTCAGACCCATTGACTAAAACCTCTCTCACAAGCAACATGATCAAACATAAAACTCATTGAGTGTTAATCACATAGTGATGTGAACTAGACTACTGACTCTAGTAAACTCTTGGGTATTAGTCACATGGCGATGTGACCTGTGAGTGTTAATCACATGGCGATGTGAACTAGATTATTGACTCTAGTGCAAGTGGGAGACTGTTGGAAATATGTCCTAGAGGCAATAATAAATAAGTTATTATTATATTTCTTTGTTCATGATAATAGTCTTTTATTCATTCTATAACTGTATTATCCGGAAATCGTAATACACGTGTGAATACATAGACCACAATATGTCCCTAGTGAGCCTCTAGTTGACTAGCTCGTTGTGATCAACAGATAGTCATGGTTTCCTGGCTATGGACATTGGATGTCGTTGATAACGGGATCACATCATTAGGAGAATGATGTGATGGACAAGACCCAATCCTAAGCCTAGCACAAAGATCGTGTAGTTCGTTTGCTAGAGCTTTGCAAATGTCAAGTATCTCTTCCTTTGACCATGAGATCGTGTAACTCCTGGATACCGTAGGAGTGCTTTGGGTGTATCAAACGTCACAATGTAACTGGGTGACCATAAAGGTGCACTACAGGTATCTCCGAAAGTATCTATTGTTTTATGCGGATCGAGACTGGGATTTGTCACTCCGTGTAAACGGAGAGGTATCTCTGGGCCCACTCGGTAGGACATCATCATATGCGCAATGTGACCAAGGAGTTGATCACGGGATGATGTGTTACAGAACGAGTAAAGTGACTTGCCGGTAATGAGATTGAACAAGGTATTGGATACTGACGATCTAGTCTCGGGCAAGTAAAATACCGATAGACAAAGGGAATTGAATACGGGATTGATTAAGTCCTTGACATCGTGGTTCATCCGATGAGATCATCGTGGAACATGTGGGAGCCATCATGGGTATCCAGATCCCGCTGTTGGTTATTGACCGGAGAACGTCTCGGTCATGTCTGCATGTCTCCCGAACCCGTAGGGTCTACACACTTAAGGTTCGATGACGCTAGGGTTATAAAGGAAGCTTGTATGTGGTTACCGAATGTTGTTCGGAGTCCCGGATGAGATCCCGGACGTCACGAGGAGTTCCGGAATGGTCCGGAGGTAAAGATTTATATATGGGAAGTCCTGTTTTGGTCACCGGAAAAGTTTCGGGCGATATCGGTATTGTACCGGGACCACCGAGAGGGTCCCGGGGTCCACCAAGTGGGGCCACCTGCCCCAGAAGGCTGCGTGGGCCAAGTGTGGGAGGGGACCAGCCCCTAGGAGGGCTGGTGCTCCCCCCACAAGGAGTCCAAGGCGCAAGAGAGAGTGGGAGGGGGCAAACCCTAGTCCAGATGGGCCTTAAGGCCCATATTGGTGCGCCTCCCTCTCCTCTCCCCCCTTGGCCGCCTCCCCTTTGCCATCTAGGGCTGGCCGCACCCCTTGGGGGTGGGAAACCCTAAAGGGGGCGCAGCCCCCCCTTCCCCCTATATATAGATGAGTTTTGGGGCTGCCATACACATGAGAAATTCTCCCTCTTGGTGCAGCCCTACCTCTCTCCCTACTCCTCCTCTCCCATGGTGCTTGGCGAAGCCCTGCGGGATTGCCACGCTCCTCCACCACCACCACGCCGTTGTGCTGCTGCTGGATGGAGTCTTCCTCAACCTCTCCCTCTCTCCTTGCTGGATCAAGGCGTGGGAGACGTCACCGGGCCGTACGTGTGTTGAACGCGGAGGTGCCGTGCGTTCGGCACTTGATCATCGGTGATTTGAATCACGACGAGTACGACTCCATCAACCCTGTTCACTTGAACGCTTCCGCTTAGCGATCTACAAGGGTATGTAGATGCACTCTCCTTTCTACTCGTTGCTGGTCTCTCCATAGATAGATCTTGGTGATACGTAGGAAATTTTTTGAATTTCTGCTACGTTCCCCAACATTTAGACCACAACATATGATCTCGAGGTAGATCAACTCTTGTAACCCCTATACTCATTATAGTCAATCAAGCAGCATGTAGGGTATTATCTCATTAAGAGAGCCCGAAGCTGGGTAAAACCCCGTGTTCATGTTACCACTGATCCTAAGACGCACAGCTTGGGACCCCCTACCCGAGATCCACCGGTTTTGACACCGACAACGGCCCATACGTTCTTGGGCTCCTTTCCGGCCCTCGATTACTTTCGGCCCATTGCTGGCCTGTTCCCCTAATGGGCCAAATTCGGTCCATGGCAAGAATCGTCCCGTTTGTGGCATGTTAACCTGTTGCGCTGTTTCCAGCCCGTCCTATATTCTGGCCCATTAACGATCCATTATGCCTGTGATAGAATTAAGCCTTTGTTGTCCTCCAGCCTGTTAACGGCCCGTTACTGTGCTAGGCCGATACCAATTACGCCCGTTTACGACCCATGTGGACCCGTTTATCCGACGGCCCGAGGCCCACCGATTCTACGGCCCGTTGGAGGCCCATTTATCTGACAGCCCGTAGGAGGCCTGCTACCTCTTGAGCATTGCGTTGGTTTTCCTTGAAGAGGAAAGGGTGATGCAATAAAGTAGCGTAAGTATTTCCCTCAGTTTTTGAGAACTAAGGTATCAATCTAGTAGGAGGCTCCTCAAAAGTCCCACGCACCTACACAAACAAACAAGAACCTCGCAACCAACACAATAAAGGGGCTGTCAATCCCTTCACGGTAAATTGCAAAAGTGAGATCTGATATAGATTGGAAAGTAAAAGATGCAAATAAAAGTAGATGGAAACTTATATGTTAAAAGATAGACCCTGGGGCCATAGGTTTCTCTAGTGCCTTCTCTCAAGATAGCATAAGTATTACGATGGGTGAACAAATTACTGTCGAGCAATTGATAGAAAAGCGCATAGTTATGAGATTATCTAGGCATGATCATGTATATAGGCATCACGTCCGTGGCAAGTAGATCGAAACGATTTTGCATCTACTACTATTACTCCACACATCGACCGACTCCTGCCTGCATCTATAGTATTAAGTTCATGAAGAACAGAGTAACGCATTAAGAAAGATGACATGATGTAGAGGGATAAACTCATGCAGTGTGATATAAACCCCATCTTTTTATCCTCGATGGCAACAATACAATACGTGCCTTGCTGCCCCTGCTGTCACTGGGAAAGGACACCGCAAGATTGAACCCAAAGCTAAGCACTTCTCCCATTGGAAGAAAGATCAATCTAGTAGGCTAAACCAAACTGATAATTCGAAGAGACTTGCAAAGATAACTTATTCACACATAAAAGTCAGAGGAGATTCAAATATTTCTCATAGATAAACTTGATCATAAACCCAAAATTCATCGGATTTCGACAAACACGCCACAAAAAGAGTTACATCGAATAGATCTCCAAGAAGATCGAGGAGAACTTTGTATTGAGATTCAAAGAGAGAGAAGAAGCCATCTAGCTAATAACTATGGTCCCGAAGGTCTATGGTAAACTACCCACAACTCGTCGGAGAGGCCTTAGAGATGATGTAAAGGCCCTCCATGGTCGATTCCCCCTCCGGCGGAGCGCCGACGAAGGCCCAAGTTGGGATCTGACGGATACAGAAGGTTGTGGCAGTGGAAATAGTTTTTCGTGGTGCTCTTGGATGTTTTCGGGGTACGTGGATATATATAGGAGGAAGAAGTAGGTCGGTGGATGCTCGAGGGCCCCACGGAGGTGGGGGCGCACCGGGCACCCTCGTGGCCGCCTCGTTTGTTGCTTGACTTCCACTCCAAGTCCTATGGATTGAATTTGTTCCAAAAAGATCGCTCCTGAAGGTTTCATTCCGTTTGGACTCTGTTTGATATTCCTTTCCTTCGAAACACTGAAATAGGAAAAAAAACAGCAATTCAGGCTGGGCCTCCGGTTAGTAGGTTAGTCCCAAAAATGATATAAAAGTGTAGAGTAAAGCCCATAAACATCCAAAACGGGTAATATAATAGCATGGAACAATAAAAATGATAGATACGTTGGAGACGTATCAAGCATCCCCAAGCTTAATTCCTGCTCATCCTCGAGTAGGTAAATGATAAAAACAAAATTTTTGATGTGGAATGCTACCTAGCATATTTCTCAATGTAATTTTCTTTATTGTGGCATGATTGTTCAGATCCAAATGATTCAAGATAAAAGAATATAAAACATAAAAATAGTAATACTTGAAGCATACTAACAAATAATCATGTCTTATCAAAATAGCATAGCCAAAGAAAGCTTATCCCTACAAAATCATATAGTTAGGCCATGCTTCATTTTCATTACACAAAATACTCCCATCATGCACAACCCCAGTTTCAGCCAAGCAATTGGTTCATACTTTTTAACGCGCTTCAGCTTTTTCAACTCTTACGCAATACATGAGCGCAAGCCATGGACATAGCACTATATGTGGTATAAGGTGGTGGTTGTGAAGACAAAAAGGGAGAAGATAGTCTCACATCAACTAGGCGTATCAACGGGCTATGGAGATGCCCATTAATTGATATCAATGTGAGTGAGTAGGGATTGCCATGCAACGGATGCACTAGAGCTATAAATGAAAGCTCAACAAAAGAAACTAAGTGGGTGTGCATCCAACTCGCTTGCTCACGAAGACCTAGGGCATTTTGAGGAAGCCCATTGATACGTCTCCAACGTATCTATAATTTTTGATTGTTCCATGCTATTATATTACTTGTTTTGAATGACCATGGGCTTTATTATACACTTTTATATTACTTTTGGGACTAACCTATTAACTGGAGGCCCAGCCCATATTGCCGTTCATTGCCTGTTTCAGTATTTTGAAGAAAAGGAATATCAAACGGAGTCCAAAGGGAATGAAACCTTCGTCACCATGATTTTTTGGAAGATTATCATCCTGGAGGCTTGGAGAGGAAGTCAGAAGATCCTCGAGGAGCCCACGAGATAGGATGGCGCCCCCCCCTCTAGGGCGCCCCCCCTATCTCGTGGACCCCTCAAGCATCCCCCGACCGACTTCTTTCGCCTATATAGTCCCACGTACCCTAAAAACATCCAGGGAGAAGATAGATCGGGAGTTCCACCGCCGCAAGCCTCTGTAGCCACCAAAAACCTCTCAGGAGCCCTTCCCGGCACCCTGTCGGAGGGGGGATGCATCACCGGTGGCCATCTTCGTCATCCTGGCGCTCTCCATGACGAGGAGGGAGTAGTTCACCCTCGAGGCTGAGGGTATGTACCAGTAGCTATGTGTTTGATCTCTCTCTCTCGTGTTCTCTCTTGTGTTCCCTCTATGGCACAATCTTGATGTATCCCGAGCTTTGCTATTGTAGTTGGATCTTATGATGTTTCTCCCCCTCTACTCTCTTGTGATGAATTGACTTTCCCCTTTGAAGTTATCTTATCGGATTGAGTCTTTTATGAGAACACTTGATGTATGTCTTGTTGTGCTTATTTGCGGTGACAATGGGATATCATGTGCCTCTTGATGTATGTTTTGGTGACCAACTTGCGGGTTCCGCCCATGAACCTATGCATAGGGGTTGGCACACGTTCTTGACTCTCCAGTAGTAGCTTTGGGCCACTCTTTGAAGTACTTTGTGTTGGTTGAATAGATGAATCTGAGATTGTGTGATGCATATCGTATAACCATGCCCACAGATACTTGAGGTGACAATGGAGTATCTAGGTGACATTAGGGTTTTGGTTGATTTGTGTCTTAAGGTGTTATTCTAGTACGAACTCTTTTATAGATCGATCCGGAAGAATAACTTTGAGGTGGTTTCATACCCTACCATAATCTCTTCGTTCATTCTCCGCTATTAGTGTCTTTGGAGTGACTCTTTGTTGCATGTTGAGGGATTGTTATATGATCTATCTATGTTATTATTGTTGAGAGAACTTGCACTAGTGAAAGTATGAACCCTAGGCCTTGTTTCCTATCATTGTAATACCGTTTACGCTCACTTTTATCGCTTGCTACCTTGCTGTTTTTATAATTTCAGATTACAAATACCTTTATCTACCATCCATATGGCACTTGTATCACCATCTCTTCGCCGAACTAGTGCACCTATACAATTTACCATTGTATTGGGTGTGTTGGGGACACAAGAGACTCTTTGTTATTTGGTTGCAGGGTTGTTTGAGAGAGACCATCTTCATCCTATGCCTCCTACGGATTGATAAACCTTAGGCAATCCACTTGAGGGAAATTTGCTACTGTCCTACAAACCTGTCCAATTGCAGGCCCAACAACGTCTACAAGAAGAAGGTTGTGTAGTAGACATCAAGCTCTTTTCCAGCGCCGTTGCCGGGGAGACTAGGTAAAGGGTACTCACACTCCGTCAACTAAGCTCTTTTTTTGGCGCGGTGAGTGCTTGAAGGTATATCTTTAGATTTTGCAATCGAATCTTTTTGTTTCTTGTTTTATCACTAGTTTAGTTTATAAAAGAAAACTACCAAAAAATGGAGTTGAGTTTGTCTCATACGCTTCGTCTTTTTAATATCTTTCGTGAGAATGATGGAAAGGAAAATTGTGCTCAAGTGCTAGAAGAAGAAATCTATAAAATGCTTGGCATGAAATATGTGAATGATGAGCATGATTGCAATGTTGTTAGTATGAATTCCTTGAATATCCATGATGCTAATGATATGCAAAGCCACAAGCTTGGGGAAGCTATGTTTGATGGAGATGATATTTTTTGTCCCCCAAGCTTTGATGAGCAAATTTACTATGATGAAAGCATGCCTCCTATCTATGATGATTATTGTGATGACACATATGCTTTAAAGAATAATGATAACCATGAAACGTGTCATCTTGATCTTAATTTTCAATCACAGGATAGTTATTTTGCTAAGTTTGCTCCCACTACTATTCATGATAAGAAATTTGCTTATGTGGAGAGTAGTAAAATTTCTATGCTTGTAGATCATGAAAAGAATGTTTTAGGTGCTGGTTATATTGTTGAATTAATTCATGATGCTACTGAAAATTATTATGAGGGAGGAACTTACGCTTGTAGGAATTGCAATAATATCAAGTTTCCTCTCTATGTGCTTAAAGCTTTGAAGCTATGCTTGTTTTGCCTTCCTACGCTAGTTGATTATTGTTCCCATAAGTTGTTTGCTCACAAAATCCCTATGCATAGGAAGTGGGTTAGGCTTAAATGTGCTAGTCATATGCTTCTTGATGCTTCCGTTATGTTTCAATTTTTATCTTTTATGTGAGCATCATTGCCATCATCATGCCTAGCTAGAAAGGCATTAAAGAAAAGCGCTTGTTGGGAGACAACCCAATATTTATCCTTACTGTTTTTGTGTGTAGACATTATTATGCTACTGTAGTAATCATGTTTTATAGCTTTTGTTTCAATAAAGTGCCAAGTAGAACCTTTGGGAAGACTTGGGTGAAGTTTATGTGATCTTGCTGTGAAAAACAGAAACTTTAGCACTCACGAGATTAGCTGCCATTTTTTACTGGAGAGTGATTTTAGGTTTATCCATTTTGCATATGATTAATAGACAATTTTCTCAGGTCCAGAAATTTATTTCATAATTTTTGGGGTTCCAGAGGTATACGTTTGATACAAATTAATACAGACTGTTCTGTTTTTGACAGATTCTGTTTTCATTGTGTTGTTTGCTTATTTTGATGCATCTATGGCTAGTATTAAGTGGTATGAACCATAGAGAAGTTAGAATACAGTAGATATTACACCAATATTAATTTATAATGAGTTCATTACAGTACCTAAGTGGTGGTTTTATTTTCTTATACTAACGGAGCTTACGAGTTTTGTGTTGAGTTTTGTGTGGTTGAAGTTTTCAAGTTTTGGGTAAGGATTCGATGGACTATGGAATAAGGAGTGGCAAGAGCCTAAGCTTGGGGATGCCCAAGGCACCCCAAGGTACTATTCAAGGACAACCAAGCAACTAAGCTTGGGGATGCCCCGGATGGCATCCCCTCTTTCGTCCTCGTTCATCGGTAACTTTACTTGGAGCTATATTTTTATTCACCACATGATATGTGTTCTGCTTGGAGAGTCATTTTATTTTGTTAGTGTTTGCTTGATGTTAGTTATAATAATGTTTTGCATCTTTAGTTTCAATAAAAAAGTCAAGGATAGCCTTTGCCATGCTTATTTTGCTAAGTATACATGTTGCTGTTTGAAAACAGAAAGTTTACCGCTGTTGCGAAAATTCCCTAGAAAAGTCAGAAAATGGTATAACGTTGAATCTTTTTGAATATTAAGCTTTAATAAAAAATTTATGGTGGTAATTTTAGTTCATAATTTTTGGAATCAGGGAAGTATTGTTACTCTTGCATTCTTTACAGACTGTAATGTTTTGTCAGATTGCTGTTATGTTTGCATTGTTTGCATATGTTTGCTTGTTTAATGATTCTATTTGAGGATAGGAGTATTAAATATGAAGAGACATTTAGTATTCAATGTTGAATAATAATTTTATTAATTTGTTAAAGTAGAAGATGATAAGGTTTTGCATTGGTTTATACTAACCTATCTCACGAGTTCTTGTTGAGTTTGTTGTGAATGAAGCTTTTGATAAAAAGAGAAACCATGATATGAGAGGAATTAAGGAGACATAAAAGCTCAAACTTGGGGACTTAAGACGGTATCGCAGTGGACCAAGAGAAAGTCAAGGCCGTACTTGACTGGAAACCACCAGCCAGCGTAACGGACATACGGAGTTTCTTGGGAATGGCAGGATATTACCGTAGATTTATTGAAGGATTTTCCACCATAGCCAAGCCTATGACACAGTTGCTCAAGAAAGATAAGGAGTTTGAGTGGACAGAAGCCTGCGAGAAAAGTTTCCAAGAGCTAAAGCGGAAGTTAACAACAGCACCGGTATTAATTGTACCCGACATACACAAGAATTTTGAAGTATATTGTGACGCGTCTAGAAAGGGTCTCCGATGCGTGTTGATGCAAGAAGGCAAGGTTGTCGCCTACGCTTCAAGGCAACTTCGCAAGCATGAGGAAAATTATCCCACTCATGACTTAGAAATGGCAGCAGTTATTCATGCACTCAAGGAATGGAGGCATTTCTTACTTGGGAATCAATGTGAAATATATACGGACCACAAAAGTCTCAAATATATTTTCACGCAGCCAGAACTAAATTTACGGCAACGATGCTGGTTGGAATTGGTAAAGGATTATGATGTTGGTATCCATTACCATCCAGGGAAAGCAAATGTAGTGGCCGATGCCCTGAGTCGGAACCCCAGCTCCGACGGAAACTATCTGCACAGCTTGAGGCCCGAATTCCATCAAGAATTTGCCAAGCTCAACTTGATAATGGTAGCAGAAGGCACCATATCAAACTTGGAAATACAACCCAACCTTGTGGAGAAAATTAAAGAAGCTCAGCCCGATCACCCCAGCATTGAAGGAATTAAAAGAAAGTTGAGTATGGGCAAGGCCTCGGAATTCGTCATAGACAATGAAGGAATATTATGGTACGGAGAAAGGCTATGCGTGCCAAACATAGAAGACCTTAAACAGCAAATTTTAGCTGAAGCACACACCACTCCATATTCGATCCACCCTGGAGGAACCAAAATGTATAAGGATATTCAGGAAAGATTTTGGTGGCATGGTATGAAGAGGGACATAGCCGCCTTCATTGCATGTTGCGACTCATGTCAACGCATAAAAGCAGAACATCAGAGACCAGCCGGACTACTGCAACCTAACAAAATACCTGAGTGGAAATGGGATGAAATAGGGATGGATTTTATTGTCGGACTACCTCGGTCACGACACGGGAATGATGCCATATGGGTCATCACTGACAGGTTAACCAAAGTGGCACACTTTATTCCAGTGAAGACAACCTACACCACTCAGAGGCTTGCCAGGATTTATCTTTCCCGCATAGTTTGTCTGCACGGTGTCCCGAAGACTATAATATCCGACAGAGGCACTCAGTTCGTCTCAAGATTTTGGGAGCATTTACAACAGGCTCTGGGAACCCAACTAGCCTTCAGTACCGCATACCATCCACAGACTGATGGACAAACAGAACGCGTAAACCAGGTTTTAGAAGACATGCTGAGGGCATGTGTCCTCACATATGGAACCAGTTGGGAAGAAAGCCTGCCATACGCCGAGTTCGCGTATAACAATAGCTACCAGGCCAGCCTACAAATGGCACCATTTGAGGCTTTGTACGGACGAAGATGTCGTACCCCGTTAAATTGGTCAGAGACCGGGGACAGCCGCATCTTCGGGCCAGACCTGCTCAGAGAAGCCGAGGAAAAGGTCAAGCTAATCAGAGACCGACTTAAGACCGCTCAAAGTCGACAGAAGAGTTATTATGATCAGAAACATCGTAGGGTCAGCTTCGAACCAGGTGAGTTCGTATACCTGAGAGTGTCCCCGATGAGAGGATTGCAACGGTTTAAGATTAAAGGAAAGTTAGCACCAAGATTCATTGGACCATTCTGCATAGTGGCACGAAGAGGCACTGTAGCCTACCAGCTAGACTTACCCGAAGACTTGTCCGACATTCACGACGTGTTCCACGTCTCTCAATTAAGGAAGTACGTAAGCAACCCAGAGAAACAAGTATCCCATGAAAACATAGATGTGCAGCCAGACCTCACTTATCGAGAACGTCCCGTAAGAATATTAGAGGAATATGAAAGGAGGACCCGACAGAAGACCATCAAGTTTTTCAAAGTCCAGTGGAGCAATCACACTGACAGTGAAGCAACTTGGGAAAGCGAGGATTTTCTTCGGACTGAGCATCCACACCTATTTAAGGATCAGCTGAAATCTCGGGGACGAGATTTTTCCTAAGGGGGTAGGTGTTGTGACACTCCAAATTTTTATTTGGTTTTTATCAAAAACTTTGTAGTTTTTGAGGAGAGGCTATTTAAAATTTTTCTTTTTCAGAAAAACCTTTAACTTAAAAACTTCCTTTGCTTTGGCAAGGACTTTATCTTTTCAAACTTTAGTGTTTGATCTTTTGAAACTTCTTCTCTGTTGGTTCTCTCTCAAATTTATTTTTTGGGAGTTTAATTGTTTTCTTTTAAAGTGAAGCTCTATGAAAATTTGGGGATTTTCATATCTTGGAACCACCCTTGACTTTGCATTGTTCCCATGTGGTAAAACCCCTCCAAAACCTCCCCTACACCTTGTGATCAACCTAAGTCCTCTGTCCCAACTAATCCAAACAAGTTTTGGATTTTATTCTAATTATTTTTCCTCTCAAAACAAATCTGATAATTATTTGGAGCCTGAGGGATTTTCAAAGCAAGTACCATATTGCATTTGAGTTTTGACCTCAAACCAACTCTCCTGGGTAGTCCTTTGTACCCACAACCCAGAACCATCTTGATCCACTCCTCCTCTTTTCAAAATTTTCAAAATTTAGTCTCTGCAAGTTTGGACCAGATTTGCCAAATTTGATGAAATTCATATCTACACTTCCCCAAAAATTCCACCAAAATTCAGGCAGCCTACTTGAGCAATGAGAAGCCACTCCACCAAGTTTCAGCTCAAGGAAAAATCCCTAGATGCCAATTTCATTCTGTCGAACACCTTGCATGCACTGCTGCTGTTCAAAATTCAGAAAAATTCAGTCTCAGTGTCGTTTGCGTTCGTCAGTTCCCCTCACGCGTAGACAGTGCACTTGGCACGTTCCTCGCAGCCTCTCCCTCCTGTCCGGAGCTTCACACGCGTGCGTGGAGCCTTCCTGGCGTCGGTAGCAGCGAGCCTCGCCGGCGTTGGGAGCTTCTGCGGTGGCTGCACCTCCCGTGGCGGCCAACAAGGGCCCGAGCCCTCTCGCCACGCCACCCGGCGCCGCCCAAGGCCCCTTGGCTCTCCGCGTGTCCCTGCCGTGCCAGCGCATGCCCGTGGCACCGTCGCCGTGGCCCGGCAAGCACGGAACGTGCTCCCTGCCGCCGACGTGCCGCGCCACCCCCGTTCCGTCGAGCTCACCCTCAGCACCAAGTCCCAGCCCGTTTAGCGCCTAAATGGGACCGGTGGACCTCAACGACGAAGCCCAAGCCCCTAATCCCCCTGCACATCCCCGGCTCCGCCGTAATCACTCGCCGGAGATCCCCGTTCACGGCAACCGCCTCGGGCTGCCTATAAAAAGGGCCCCCGAGCTCACCCTCGTGCACGCCTCATCCCCACTCCTCACCAACGCCACGCCAGGCCACTAGGGGGACCCCGAGGAGGTCTTCCCCCTCAACTCCGGCCGCCCCGATCCGCCTCGGCCGCCACCTCGATTCGCTCCGGTGAGGCCACCTCCGGCGCCCAAACCCCGTCCGTTACCCTCTCTAGCTACCAGGAGCCTAACCCCCTCGTCAATTTGATCTCTGCAGCTCTCTCCGACGAGTTCCTCGACCACCCGAGCCGCCGTCCGCCGGAGCAAAAGCTCGCCGTCGACGTGGTACTCGCCGGCGACCACCACCACCACCAACCAACGCGGAATGGCGCCCTGAGCACGGAGGTACCCTCCGATCCCCCTGCCTCGCCGTGGATCGCCGCCGGCGACCACCGCGGCTCTCGGGCGCCGACGAGCTTCGCTCCCCCCTTTTTGAAATTCAAACCTGACGCGTGGGACCCCACCGTCAGCCTCTCTGCTCTCTCTGTTGAAACGTTTTCTGGAAGCGCCTTCGGGCAAAGTACGTTTTCCCTTTGGGCTGGCGTAGTTTCTGCCGAAGCGTTTTCTGTTTTTATAAGCTAGCCCCTGGAAATCTTCTGTTTCATTACAGATTAGTCCCTGGACAAAAACCCTTATAACTTTTAAGCAGAAAAGTATTTTTGATTGATTCTTTTTCTGTTCTCTTTAAAATTTTGTCTAGTTTTTTATCATATTTATTTGAAAAATATTTGGTATACTTGCTGTGCACTCCTTGGTATTTACGATAGCACATATATTTTCTTTATACCGTAGATACCGAAGGAGGTGACGGAGCCGCGAACTTCACCGAGCTAGGCTCCGACTACTCTGAACCAGGCAAGCATGTTTGAACTTTTGATATGATGAGTGTCTTGGCATGTTTTGCATTTAGTTAGTTTCATGGCATGTTGAGAAGCATATCGATGAATGTTATTTTATGCGATAATGAGGTAAGTGAGTTCGATGATCCATAAGTGGATGGATGTGAGTATGAATGGCCATGTGTTGGCATGAGGATGGGTAAGATGGCAGTGTCGTAGCATGCCAGTCTTATGCCAGACTATGTGACTTCAGTGTCAAACCGTATCGGTCCAGTTCCTTTCATTTCCTTCCCTGTACTACCACATGTTTTCCGCAAGGAATATGGTTTAGTAAGTTGCAAACCGCTTTTCTGGTACACACCAAAAGGAGAGGCCGTGATGATGGTTCCATGGCCCTGGATTAAAGCCAGTCATCCGGTCAGGGGGCATGGGTGTTTCCGGTTGGGACCGAGAGGGGGGCACCCCTTAGAGCGCGCGTATATAAATTTGATCCCATGCTATTCGAGATTGTGATCTCCCCGTCTCAAAAGTTTTTCTTGGACGATGTCTAGGGTGATTCCTAGCATCGAGAGGTAGGATGGGTGTGTACTGGTTAGCTGTGTTTTCTTCCGAAATACCGTAAACGGAACTAGTCCTTCGTGACTACGGAAATCCGTTGGCTGTGGGAATAATTTTGTACAAACTCTGCAGAGTCATATATCCCTCCAAATCATCTATTCCATGTCCAAATTCGTATTATCTTGTCCTAACAATGTCAGTTTTGATGACAGAGACTCCGGTGATTCGCATGAGTGCTAATTCCGGTTAATTGAATATTCCTGTGGATGGACTAACCCATTTATTCTCATGAATTAAATGTTTATTATGAGTATTATTTACTTGTGAATCAAAGCCCTTTCTGTGATGTCGTCCCGATGTCCGACTGTGGCATTTCTTTCAAAACCCTTTCTGTGATGTCGCCCCGATGTCCGACTGTGGCATTTCTTTTAAAGCCCTTTCTGTGATGTCGTCCCGACGTCCGACTGTGGCATTTCTTTCAAAGCCCTTTCTGTGATGTCGCCCGACGTCCGACTGTGGCATTTCTTTTAAAGCCCTTTCTGTGATGTCGCCCCGACGTCCGACTGTGGCATTTCTTTTAAAGCCCTTTCTGTGATGTCGCCCCGACGTCCGACTGTGGCATTTCTTTTAAAGCCCTTTCTGTGATGTCGCCCCGACGTCCGACTGTGGCATTTCTTTCAAAGCCCTTTCTGTGATGTCGCCCCGACGTCCGACTGTGGTATTTCTTTTAAGCCCTTTATGTGGTGTCGCTAAGACGCCCGACTGTGGCATCATTTTCCTTATATATATTTGTTCACCTTTCGAGGCGTCGTTTCAGACACCCGATCGGTAATTATTTATGTTCTGTTGGGATTTCAGGCGGACTACCGCCGTTTCCCTTTTACTTACCTTGTTATGCTATTTTTTTTAAAATGTACATTGGTGAATTTATTCATGTCGCATCCATGCATGCATTTGTTATATCTTACGTCCGAACTGTCTTGCGAGTACTTTCAAAGTACTCACTGGCTTGTTGATTTGGCCAGATGCTGACGAAGGCGATCTCATGGATGAAGAGTTTGATAGCGAGTCCGACACTTAGAGGAGTCCCAGTCAGTCTCGTGCGACCCTGGATTTGGTCACTGTTTTATATCCGCTTCCGCTACCAAATAAATTCATCGAGCCTCACCTCGACGCTCGATGAGATGATAGACTTAGAGTCTTGTATTTCTCTCCCCCTGTGTTTTTCCACCACCGCCCTATCCTTGAGTCAGTAGTATGTCTCCACACCCTGTGTCATGTCCGCCATTATGTATAATTATTGGCGTGCTTGTAATAATTTGGTTGAGCAACCGCAGTTCGACCCCGTACTATATTTTATGCTACTGGCTTATTGTATCAAGAAATTGTCTACCAGTGAGGAGGATTTCTCGCATACTGGACTCAAAAGATTGGTTTCTCAATAAATATTTTTATTGGAAAACCGGTCGTGATAGCAATCCCTACTCACTCACATTGATATCTATTAATGGGCATCTCCATAGCCCGTTGATACGCCTAGTTGATGTGAGACTATCTTCTTATTTTTTGTCTTCGCCACAACCACCGTTCTATTCCACATATAGTGCTATGTCCATGACTCACGCTCATGTATTGCGTGAAAGTTGAAAAAGTTTGAGATTATTAAAGTATGAAACAATTTCTCGGCTCGTCATCGGGGTTGTGCATGATTAAATACTTTGTGTGATGAAGATAGAGCAACAGCCAGACTATATGATTTTGTAGGGATAACTTTCTTTGGCAATGTTATTTTGAGAAGACATGATTACTTTGCTTAGTATGCTTGAAGTATTACTATTTCTTATGTCAATATGAACTTATATTTTGTATTATTTGGTTCTGAACATTCATGCCACAATAAAGAAAATTACTTTGAGAATTATGCTAGGTAGTATTCCACATCAAAAATTCTGTTTTTATCATTTACCTACACGAGGACGAGCAGGAATTAAGCTTGGGGATGCTTGATACGTCTCCAACGTATCTATAATTTTTGATTGTTCCATGCTATTATATTACTTGTTTTGAATGATTATGGGCTTTATTATACACTTTTATATTACTTTTGGGACTAACCTATTAACCGAGGCCCAGCCCATATTGCTGTTTTATTGCCTGTTTCAGTATTTCGAAGAAAAGGGATATCAAACGGAGTCCAAATGGAATGAAACCTTCGGCATCGTGATTTTTTTGGAAGATTATCATCCTGGAGGCTTAGAGAGGAAGTCAGAAGATCCTCGAGGAGCCCACGAGATAGGAGGGCGCCCCCCTGTAGGGCGCACCCCCTGTCTCGTGGACCCCTCGAGCACCCCCCGACCGACTTCTTTCGCCTATATAGTACCACGTACCCTAAAAACATGCAGGGAGAAGATAGGTCGGGAGTTCTGCCGCCGCAAGCCTCTGTAGCCACCAAAAACCTCTCGGGAGCCCCTCCAGGCACCCTGCCCGAGGGGGGATCCATCACCGGTGGCCATCTTCGTCATCCCGATGCTCTCCATGACGAGGAGGGAGTAGTTCACCCTCAAGGCTGAGGGTATGTACCAGTAGCTATGTGTTTGCTCTCTCTCTCTCGTGTTCTCTCTCGTGTTCCCTCTATGGCATGATCTTGATGTATCCCGAGCTTTAATATTGTAGTTGGATCTTATGATGTTTCTCCCCCTCTACTCTCTTGTGATGAATTGAGTTTCCCCTTTGAAGTTATCTTATCAGATTGAGTCTTTTGTGAGAACACTTGATGTATGTCTTGCCATGCTTATCTGTGGTGACAATGGGATATCATGTGCCTCTTGATGTATGTTTTGGTGACCAACTTGCGGGTTCCGCCCATGAACCTATGCACAGGGGTTGGCACACGTTCTTGACTCTCCGGTAGTAGCTTTGGGGCACTCTTTGAAGTACTTTGTGTTGGTTGAATAGATGAATCTAAGATTGTGTGATGCATATTGTATAACCATGCCCACGGATACTTGAGGTGACAATGGAGTATCTAGGTGACATTAGGGTTTTGGTTGATTTGTGTCTTAAGGTGTTATTCTAGTACGAACTCTTTTATAGATCGATTCAAAAGAATAACTTTGAGGTGGTTTCGTACCCTACCATAATCTCTTCTTTCGTTCTCCGCTATTAGTGTCTTTGGAGTGACTCTTTGTTGCATGTTGAGGGATTGTTATATGATCTATCTATGTTATTATTGTTGAGAGAACTTGCACTAGTGAAAGTATGAACCCTAGGCCTTGTTTCCTATCATTGCAATACCATTTACACTCACTTTTATCGCTTGCTACCTTGATGTTTTTATAATTTCAGATTACAAATACCTTTATCTACCATCCATATTGCACTTGTATCACCATCTCTTCGCCAAACTCGTGCACCTATACAATTTACCATTGTATTCGGTGTGTTGGGGACACAAGAGACTCTTTGTTATTTGGTTGCAGGGTTGTTTGAGAGAGACCATCTTCATCCTATGCCTCCTACGGATTGATAAACCTTAGGTCATCCACTTGAGGGAAATTTGCTACTGTCCCACAAACCTATGCACTTGCAGGCCCAACAACGTCTACAAGAAGAAGGTTGTGTAGTAGACATCACCCATCATTGGAATATACAAGCCATGTTCTATAATGAAAAATTCCCACTAGTATATGAAAGTGACAACATAGGAGACTCTCTATCATGAAGATCATGGTGCTATTTTGAAGCACAAGTGTGGAAAAGAGATAGTAGCATTGTCCCTTCTCTCTTTTTCTCTCATTTTTTTATTTGGTGGGCTTCTTTGGCGTCTTTTTTTTTATTTGGTGGGCTTCTTTGGCTTCTTTTATTTTTATAAAGTCCGAAGTCTCATCCCGACTTGTGGGAGAATCACAGTCTTCGTCATCCTTTCCTCACTTGGGACAATGCTCTAATAATGAAGATCATCAAACTTTTATTGATTTACAACTCGAAAATTGCAACTCAATACTTAGAACAAAATATGACTCTAGGTGAATGCCTCCGGCGGTGTACCGGGATATGCAATGAATCAAGAGTGACATGTATGAAAAATTATGAAGGTGGCCTTGCCACAAATACGATGTCAACTACATGATCATGCAAAGAGCAATATGACAATGATGGAGCATGTCATAATAAACAAAACGGTGGAGAGTTGTGCTACCTCTTGAGCACTGCGTTGGATTTCCCCGAAGAGGAGAGGATGATGCCGTAATTAGCGTAAGTATTTCCCTCAGTTTTTGAGAACCAAGGTATCAATCCAGTAGGAGATCACGCACGAGTCCCTCGTACCTACACAAAATGATAGCTACTCGCAACCAACGCGATTAGGGGTTGTCAATCCCTTCACGGTCACTTACGAGGGTGAGATCTGATAGAGATGATAAATAATTTTTTTGGTATTTTTGATATAGAGATGCAAAGTAAAAAGTAAAAGGCAAAGTAAAAAACAAAGCAAGTAAATAAAGTAGTGGAGATTGATATGATGAGAATAGACCCGGGGGCCATAGGTTTCACTAGTGGCTTCTCTCAAGAGCATAAGTATTCTACGGTGGGTGAACAAATTACTGTTGAGAAATTGATAGAAAAGCGAATAATTATGAGATTATCTAGGTATGATCATGGATATAGGCATCATGTCCAAGACAATAGATCAAAACGATTCTGCATCTACTACTATTACTCCACTCATCGACCACTATCCAACATGCATATAGAGTATTAAGTAAAACAGAGTAACGCCTTAAGCAAGATGACATGATGTAGAGGGATAAATTCATGCAATATGATAAAAAACCCATCTTGTTATCCTCGATGGCAACAATACAATACGTGCCTTGCAACCCTTTCTGTCATTGGGTAAGGACACCGCAAGATTGAACCCAAAGCTAAACACTTCTCCCATTGCAAGAACTACCAATCTAGTTGGCCAAACCAAACGGATAATTCGAAGAGACTTGCAAAGATAACTCAATCATACATAAAAGAATTCAGAGAAGAATCAAATATTGTTCATAGATAAGCTGGATCATAAACCCAGAATTCATCGGTCTCAACAAACACACCGCAAAAAGAAGATTACATCGAATAGATCTCCACAAGAGAGGGGGAGAACATTGTATTGAGACCCAAAAAGAGAGAAGAATCCATCTAGCTAATAACTATGGACCCGAAGGTCTGAAGTAAACTACTCACACTTCCTCGGAGAGGCTATGGTGTTGATGTAGAAGCCCTCCGTGGTAGATGCCCTCTCTGGCGGAGCTCCGAAACAGGCACCAAGATGGGATCTCACGGATACAGAAGGTTGCGGCGGTGGAATTAGGTTTTTGGCTCCGTTCTGATCTGACGGGGGTACGTAGGTATATATAGGAGGAAGGAGTATGTCGGTGGAGCAACAGGGGGCCCACGAGGCAGGGGGGCGCACCCAGGGGGCCGCCCTCCACCCTCGTGACCGCCTCTGGCACTTCTTGGAGTAGGGTCCAAGAGTCCTAGATCACGTTCGGTGAGGAAATCACGTTCCTGAAGGTTTTATTCTGTTTGGACTCCGTTTGATATTTTGTTTCTTCGAAATACTGAAATGGGCAAAAAACAACAATTCTGGGCTGGGCCTCCGGTTAATAGGTTAGTCCCAAAAATAATATAAAAGTGGAAAATAAAGCCCAATATAGTCCAAAACAGTAGACAAAGTAGCATGGAGTAATCAAAAGTTATAGATACATTGGAGATGTATCAAGCATCCCCAAGCTTAATTCCTGCTCGTCCTCGAGTAGGTAAATGATAAAAAAATTGATGCGGAGTGATACTTTGGCATAATTTCAATGTAAATCTTCTTGATTGTGATATGAATATTCAGATGCGAAAGATTCAAGACAAAAGTTCATATTAACACAAAAATAATAATACTTTAAGCATACTAATCAAAGCAATCATGTCTTCTCAAAATAACATGGTAAAAGAAAGTTCATCCCTACAAAATCATATAGTTAGGCTATGCTTCATTTTCGTCACACAAAGATGTTCCCAACTTCTATACCCCCGATGACAAGCCAAGCAATTGTTTCATACTTAAATAATCTCAAACTTTTTCAACCTTCACGCAATACATGAGCGTGAGCCATGGATATAGCACTACGGGTGGAATAGAATATGATGATGGGGATTGTGTGGAGAAGACAAAAAAGGAGAAAGTCTCACATTGACGAGGATAATCAACGGGCTATGGAGATGCCCATCAATTGATGTCAATATGAGGAGTAGGGATTGCCATGCAACGGATGCACTAGAGCTATGAATGCTCAATAAAAGAAAACTAGTGGGTGTGCATCCAACTTGCTTGCTCATGAAGACCTAGGGCATTTGAGGAAGCCCATCGTAGGAATATACAAGCCAAGTTCTATAATGAAAGATTCGCACTAGTATATAAAAAAAAACTTATGAGACTCACTACATGAGAAACAAGGTGCTACTTTGAAGCACAATATATGAGACTCACTACATGAAGAACAAGGTGCTACTTTGAAGCACAAGTGTGGAAAAAAGGATAGTAGCATTGCCCTTTTTTCTTTTCTTTTTTCCCCTTTTTTTCCTTTTTTTGGGCCTTCCTTTTTTTTCTTTTGGCCTTTCTTTTTTTTTTCTTTGGGGCAATGCTCTAATAATGATGATCATCACACTTCTATTGATTACAACACAAGGATTACAACTCAAAACTTAGAACAAGATATGACTCTATATGAATGCCTCCGGCGGTGTACCGGGATGGTGCAATGAATCAAGAGTGACATGTATGAAAAATAATGCAATGGTGGCCTTGCCACAAATATGATGTCAACTACATGATCATGCAATGGCAATATGACAAAAGTAATGTATGTCATGATGATGATGGTGGAAGTTGCATGGCAATATATCTCGGAATGGCTATGGAAATGCCATAATAGGTAGGTATGGTGGCTGTTTTGAGGAAGATATAAGGAGGTTTATGTGTGATAGAGCGTATCGTATCACGGGGTTTGGATGCACCAGCAAAGTTTGCGCCAACTCTCAAGGTGAGAAAGGGCAATGCACGGTACCGAAGAGGCTAGCAAAGGCGGAAAGGTGAGAGTGTGTATAATCCATGGACTCAACATTAATCATAAGAACTCATATACTTATTGCAAAGATTTAGAAGTCATCAAAAATTAAGTACTACGCGCATGCTCCTAGGGGGATAGATTGGTAGGAAAAGACCATCGCTCATCCCCGACCGCCACTCATAAGGATGCACAAGCCAGGTACACTTCATGTTTCAAATTTGTTACACAACTTTAACCATACGTGCATGCTACAGGACTTGCAAACTTCAACACAAGCATTTCTCAAATTCATAATCACCCAACTAGCACGACTTTGATATTATCACCTCCTTATCTCAAAACAATTATCAAGCATCAAACTTATCTTAGTATTCAATTCACTCAAAATAAAGTTTCACATATCTTGAATACCAAGTATATTAACATTAAGCAAATTACCATGCTATTAACGACTCTCAAAATAATCTAAGTCAAGCATGAGAGATCAATAGTTTCTTTAAAACAAATCCACCACCGTGCTATAAAAGATCTAAGTGAAGCACTAGAGCAAAAATTATTACGCTCAAAAGATATAAGTGAAGCACAATGAGCAAAACTATCAAGCTCAAAAGATATAAGTGAAGCACATAGAGTAAAACTATCAAGCTCAAAAGATATAAGTGAAGCACATAGAGTATTCTAGCAAATTCTAAATCATGTATGACACTCTCAAAAGGTGTGTATAGCAAGGATGATTGTGGCAAACTAACAAGCAAAGACACAAATAATAAAGACGCTCCAAGCAAAACACATATCATGTGGTGAGTAAAAATATAGCTCCAAGTAAATTACCGATGGAAGTAGAGGAAAGAGGGGATGCCTTCCGGGGCATCCCCAAGCTTTGACTTTTTGGTGTCCTTGGATTATATTGGGGGTTCAATGTGCATCCCCAAGCTTAGGCTCTTTCCACTCTTTGTTCCATAATCCATCAAAAGAATCAACCCAAAACTTGAAAACTTCACAACACAAAACTCAATAGAAATCTCGTGAGCTCCGTTAGTGAAAGAAAATTAAAGAATACTTCAAGTTACTGTAATTAACTCATTCTTTATTTATGTTGGTGTTAAACCTACTGTATTCGAACTTCCTTATGGTTTATAAACTAATTTATTAGCCGTAGATACATTGAAATAAGCAAACAACACACGAAAAACAGAATCTGTCAAAAACAGAACAGTCTGTAGCAATCTGTAACTAACGAAAACTTCTGGAACTCTACAAATTCTACCAAAATAGGAAGTACTGGACAGTTTTTTTATTGATCAGCAGCAAAAAGAATCAGTGCAAAAGAACGTTCATGTGATTTATTGAATTTTTTCTCGTGAGCACAAAGTTTCTGTTTTTCAGCAGAATCAAAACAACTATCATCATAGCTTATCCTATAGGTTCTACTTGGCACAAACACTAATTAAAATATTGTCGGGGAAACTGATCCACGAACACCTATGGGGTCGAGCCCCTTTCGGTTCGGCGGGGGGTGGAGGTCGCACGAAGAGCAGATCGAGGCGAAGCACACGAGCAGTTTACCCAGCTTCGGAGCTCTCCGGAGAGATAATACTCCTACTGCTGCTTGTCTGATTCTATTATGTTCTTGCTCGAGAATGAGCTAAGCGTTTCTCTGGCTTCTGAATGATCCGACCCCCCCCTACGTTGCGCATGAGCCTCATTTTATATGCTCAAGGGGTCACCGACAGGTGGCAACGCGGAGAAGGGTAAAAATGTAAAAAGAGAGGTGGTTGGTACAGTTACTTGTACAGTGCACCCTACCTAACCTTGACGGCAGGGGACAAGGGCATTAAATGCCCGTCTGCGTCGCCCAAACAGTGCAGAAAGGTACCGTCAGGGATGCCACTGCTCGCCACGATGGCGATCTTGTCAGCTTCGCATGCCACCGCGCACCGCTGGCTGCACAGCCTCCCGCCACGCGCGCCTGGAAAGGCCCCCAGAGCGACACGTTGGTGGATGCGCTGTAGCGTGGGCACAGAGTGGCCGCCTGCCGCGGCAAGCGCCTTACCCCGGCCGTTGTCTTGTCAGGTCCGGAAGCTTGTCGCTCACCGGGCCCTGATATGCCTTGGTTGGTCTTCCCGACAAGCTCCTCTTGCCGGGGCCTTGTCGCCTTGCCGGGACGCGTGGCGCGTCGCGGCAAGTTCCTTGGGATGCCTTGGTTGGCCTTCCCGGCAAGCTCCTCTTGCCGGGGCCTTGTCTTGAATACTTTGTTCTTGAATGGCTCCAAAGGAACCATGGAGGACCTTGGCGGTCGCCCGGCAAGCCTTGCCGTGGGGCGCTGCAACTGCCCGTGCACAAGTTTGGGATACTAGGGTACCCCTATTCTAGTACACCGACAGGAGCCCCCGGGCCTGGGCCATACACGGTGCCGAGCGCTATTGGGCCAGGCCCAAAACAGGGCACGGGCACACGCGGCCTGGGTTACGCCGTATCTGACTCCGTATCCACCGCGCCCTCCCCTAACGGCACGCGTCGAATGCGGCGTCGTGGGAGAGATCGTGGGTGGATTCTTTATTCGGAAGGGCGAAACGTCCGCCCCCTCCCTCTTTATAAGCAGGGGAAACAGGGGCAGTTCGTTCCCCCCCCCCCCGCTGGTTGCTACTACTCCATCTTCGCAAACCTCCGCCGCTCCCCCCTTCTTCTTCAAGGTGAGAGAGAGCAGCGCTCCGCCCCCCATTGCCACCAGCATCACCAACGCCGTCGACCTCCCCCACCACCTCCGCCATGGCTCCGAAAGCCGACAAGGGGAAGGGCGTGAAGTCGGCCGAGGCGCAGCGGCTCGCGGCGCTGCGGAAGGAGCGGGCGATCTTCTCCCCTCAGCTCGGTGCGCAGGAGCTGAGGGAGTACTACTACCTCTTCTGGTCGACGGAGACGCGAGCGCATCCGCGCACGAGGGTACTCCCGGCCGCCGCTTCTGAACTGGCTCCAAACGGGTACCCATTCTTCGCGCTGTTCTTCTATTGCGGGCTCTGCCCGCCCTTCTCGGAGTTCTTCTGCGACATAATGAACACCTACGGGCTCCGCCTCCTTGATTTCACCCCCAACGCCGTTCTGACCATGGCAGTTTTCGCACATTTGTGCGAAAACTTTGTCGGAGTCCACCCCAATGTAGCCCTTTTCTGCCACTTCTTCATGCCTCGGGTCGAGAGAGGAGAGCCGCTTGCCGGAGGGATCGCCTGGATCTCGAGAGTCAGCAAGAAGGAAGCGTATCTGGAGGGTGAGCTTCGCAGCAAATGGGAGGAGTGGAGAGCGGAGTGGTGCTGTATCGTCGAGGAGAACCCGCAGCCGTTCACTGCCCTGCGCCAAGCCCCAATCGTGCGCGGCAACGATTGGAGCAACGTGGCCCCGGAAGACGACAGATTGAAGATCGCCGTCACCCAGATCCTTCGCCTCAGGCTTGCCGGGCTCACCGTAGGCGCCGTTGGCGCGGATTTCCTTCGCCGCCGCATCGCCCCCCTGCAGGAGAGGGGGAGACCCGCCTGGGAGTTCAAGAACTCGGCGGATATAAAGCGGCTGCGTCCGGGCCTCAACTTCAACTTCACCGTCCTGGAGTTGGATGCAATGCTTCTGGAGCTGTTCAAACGCGACCCCCAGCACCCATTCGTTTTGCCGAGGAGCGTCGTTCCATTGTGCAATAATTCATCGCTTGACCGGATCCGCGCCATGATGCCGTTGTGCGATTCCCACGGAATCATTCCAACTTGGCAAGAGCCTGCGGATGACGTCGTGCGGGCGTTCTTCGACAACTTGGAAGAAGTGCCGGTCCGCGCCAACGAGCAGAAGAGCCTCACCCGCGACACCACCGACGCAGAGCTGTAGTGCATCGCCACCAGGACGGAGGAGGCTGCGGCAGCAGCTGCCGCGGGCGCATTCGGGTTCACCGTAGAGGAGGCAGAGGCGGCAGAGGCGGCAAGCCTTGCCGAGCGCGAGGAGTTTGCCGGTGAGGAAGATCTTGCCGGCCCTGAAGCTAAGCCGAGCGAGGCCGGCGAGGAAGAGCCCGAGCCTTCAAACAGCTTGCCGCAGGCGGAGCCCCCAGCCCCGCCAAGAAGGCGTCTCCGCACGGCCGGGGACGTAGCAGGGTGGCAAACGAGCCAACAGCCGCCAAGCCATGCGACACGCTCTACCGCGGCAAGCAATGTTGCCGCGGGAGCGCCTCACACTGCTGCGGCAACTGGAGCGGGATCTTCCTGGTCCACCGCCACCGCCCCTGCCAAGCGGGCAAGGGATCCTACTCCTCCGCCTCACCGCACCGGAGGGGAGCCAGACTTCGATCTCTCCGCGCTCAGCTCCGACGAGGAGGAAGAAGAGTAAGTTTCTTTGGTGCTCTTGTAGTTCTTCAATTCTTGCTATTTTTGTCTTGTATCTGACTTGCTTCGATCTGAATCCATTCCTTTTCAGGACGCTGGCCCAGAGAGCGGCGAAGAGAGCCAAGGCCCCGGTGATTGTCATCGAAGATGATCCCACCGTGTCAGCAGGTGGTGTGTCTGAGACCACCTTGACGGACCCTGCAGCCACTCCCCAAAGCAGCCCCCAGCGCAGCCCCCAACGTAAGTTTGTAGTTTACTTCCTGCTGTCGGGCGCGCATGGGTGCTCTTTTCTCTACTGATATCTTGCTTGTTGATTTGTGTAGGAGCAGAACAACCTCACTAGGAGGGCCCGGAAGCCGCCCCCGAAGTGCCATCCGCTTCAACTACGCCGCCAAGGGAGGAGTCCCCGGCAAGGGAGCGCTCTCCGGCAAGGGAGAACTCCCCGGCAAGGGATAGTTCTCTGGCAAGGGATGGCACCAGTGATCCTCCGGCGGTTGAGACCGCGACCGCAGATCCTAGTACAGGTAATCTTCTTGCCTAAAATCTTCCCTTGGGTTCTTCTTCTTCTGAATTCCCTTTCTTGGATTTTTGCTTGACTTTTCTCCCTTCTTCGTTCTTCAGATCCATCTATCGCGGAGCCAATGGAGACCGAGGACGCCGGTGAGGAAGGCGCGCGTGGCAGCAACAACGACGCTGCCGCCAACGAAGAAGGGGCCGGTGCTGATGAGCCCGCCGGCGAAGAGGCCACCAAGGCTACCGCCGCAGAAGCTGGCGAGGGGCCGGGCGATCACACTGACGGCCTTGAGGCCGCAGGAGCGCCAGGAGCTGCACCGACCGCCGATCCCTCCGCCGCTACCGCGGAGCCAGGCTCCGAAGAGCCCCAGCCCGGCGCCTACTTGAAGGCCGGCGACAGTATCTTCATCAAGCTTCCCTGGGCGTCGAGCTCCAGGGTGCCGGTCGAAGGAGAAGCTTTCGATGAGGAGCTGCTCGCCTCCGCCGGGCTGTCGTTGGTCGATGCGCCAAGCAGCAGCAGTGGCGAGCCTGAGGAGGAGCATCTACTGCGGAAGCTGCTGTCACTCTACCGCGCACGACAAGCCAAGCTGGCTTCCCGGGAAGCGCTTGTCGTGAGGGCGGGAGTCGATATGGAGAAACGCGCGGAGGAGCTCCGGGGCCTCAATCAAGAAGCCCTCCGGTCCCTGGCACAGGAGCGGGAGCGACTCGCCGAGGAGCGTACAGCCTTCCTTCTCGAGAAGGCCGAAGCTGAGGAGGAACAAAGGCTTGCTGCCGAGAAGCAGTCCGCGCGAGAAGGCGAGTTGGTGCAGCGGAAGGCCAACCTTGACAGCTACGAGGAGGAGCTTGTCGCGCGCGAGGAAACACTTGGCGGGGCTCTCAAGGAAGCAAGGGATGCTGCCGCAACTGCAGAGGCCGCCAAGAAGGAGCTGGAGACGAGGGTGACGCAGTTGGAGGCCAACCTCAAGACGAGTGGCGAGGAGCTTGCTGTGCTCAAGCGCGAGCGCGAGAAGGATGCTGCTGCTCATGGTGAGCTGCAGGGTCTTCTCGCTGAAAGGAGCAAGGAGCTCAGCGCCGCCAAGGACTCCAACGCGGATCTCGAGTTGAAGCTGGCTACGCTGACTCAGACGCTGGACGCCGCCAAGGAGCGAGAGGTGACCTTGTCGGAGAAGATCAAGGCCGACAAGGCGCTGCTGGCGAGCATCGCTGTTACCCAGAACTCATTTAGGGAGACGGTGGAGCATTGGACCGAGGGTCTGGTGAATATCGCCGCAGTCATCGACGAGGAGCTGGCGCAGTTGGGGATGGAGGACTTTGGGTATCCTTCCGACGAGCATCTCCAACCCAGCGCCAAGCTCAGCCTGTTCTTCAAGGGCGTGGCGACGGCACTCCAGCGACTCCGGGAGAGGATCCCAAAGCAGCTGGCCGACGAGTCGCGCAGGATTTGCGCGGGGGCTCTCCAGAAGGTGCTGATGAAGGTGGCCTTCCGCAACCCAGGCCTCAACCTCACCAACGTCCTCAAGTCCTTGCCGCCTGACGCCGATCTGGATGCGCTCAAGGCCCTTGTCGCACCCATTGTGGACAAGGTGAGCGAGATCAAGAGGGTTGAGGGCGATCGCGTAGACTAGGCCGCCCGTTTTCTCTTTCTCCTTGTCGCTGCTAGCCATATTATAAGATCAATCTGTTAGAGCTGCGACAAGTTATTTTGTAATATAACTCTATTTCTGTTATCAATTGCTACGTTATTTCCTTTACTAGATTCCTTCCTTTGTATGTTTTTACCCTACGCTTTTAGGGACTTGTCGGCGCAGGCACCCGAGCCGCGAGCGCTGAGTGCGGGACGTCAGCAGCCTGCTGGCGGTGCCGCTTCCGACAAGAAACCTTGTCGCGACTAGTTGCAGCACACTTAAGTTGTTGAGCGGACTCGAAACAAAGTAAGGGCGCAACTAGCTACGAGTTGGTTCCTCCGCGCACAGGTTTTCCATACAAAGCACGGTCGTTCAAGGAAGATAACTTAAAAATTTAAAACTGATTGCTCAAACTTTGGCAACTTAGCTTTTCTGTCGTTTGCTTCCCGGCAAGGTTTCCGTCAAGGCGAAACTTTCTTGAACGACGCCTGTTCCACATCATTATCTTCTCCTCCCCCCCCGGCAAACTTGTGCGCGAGGGAATCTTCCTTCCTTTGAGAAAAAGAAAGAAGAGAAAATAACGATATGGAGCCTTACGGCTCGTTATTGCTTACCGGGGGTAGGTGCTGCACAAAGTGTCAGATAATGCATGCAAGAAAGAATATAATGCATGAAATTGACAAGATGTGCGGAGCACATGAGCTTTACTTATGCACGGGATCTGCGCCCGGCTTTGTACAAAGGATTACATGCAACATCGGCAAGACTTGTACAAAAGGTGGTTGCCGGAACAGGTTCCGGCAACCGCGCCCTATGGGTAAAACTTACGAAGATGCTCAATGTTCCAGGAGTTGCTCACCGGAATGCCATCTTCGGTCTCAAGGCGGACAGCGCCGGGCCTAGTGACTCGTTTCACCCGATAAGGGCCTTCCCACTTCGGCGTCAACTTGTTGGAATTCTTGGCGGACTGAACGCGCCGAAGAACAAGGTCGCCTTCCTCGAAGCTTCTGGCTCTAACTTTGCGGCTATGGTAGCGGCGCAAAGCTTGCTGGTATCGAGCAGCTCGTACAGCAGCCTGAAGACGATCTTCCTCAAGGAGCAGCGCGTCATCTTGTCGCAGCTGCTCTTGCTCAAGCTCATCATAAGCGAGCACTCGAGGTGACCCGTATACGAGTTCCGTGGGGAGAACTGCCTCCGCTCCATAGACTAGAGCGAAAGGTGTCTGGCCAGTGGCTCGATTTGGCGTCGTCCTGATCGACCAAAGAACCACCGGCAGCTCCTCGATCCAGTTTCTTCCGCACTTGTGCAGCCTATCGAAAGTTCTGGTCTTGAGCCCGCGCAGCACTTCAGCATTTGCCCTCTCCGCTTGACCGTTGCTTCTCGGATGAGCAACAGAAGCGAAGCAGATCTTGGCGCCAAGATCTTGGACGTACTGCATGAAGGTGCGGCTCGTGAATTGCGTGCCGTTGTCGGTGATGATCCTGTTAGGGATCCCGAAACGGCAAACAATCGACCTGAAGAACTTGATTGCTGACTGTGCTGTCACCTTCCTCACTGGTTCCACTTCCGGCCACTTTGTGAACTTGTCGATTGCAACGTACAAGTACTCAAAGCCCCCGACAGCTCGGGGAAGGGGCCGAGGATATCGAGCCCCCAGACCGAAAATGGCCAGGATAAAGGGATCGTCTGGAGAGCTTGAGCTGGCTGGTGTATCTGCTTGGAATGGAACTGGCACGCTTCACACTTGGTTACTTGTGCAGTTGCATCCTGGAGGGCTGTCGGCCAAAAGAAACCTTGCCGGAAAGCTTTGCCGGCAAGTGCTCTTGCGCCAATGTGGTGACCACATATGCCTCCATGTATCTCTGCCAACAGCTTTTGTCCGTCTTCCCGGCAAATACACTTCAATTTCACACCGTTGAGTCTTCTTCTGTACAGTATGCTATCGACAAACTGGTACATACTTGACTGCCGGGCTACTTTTTCCGCTTCTTCTTGCTCTTCGGGAAGTTCTCCTGTCTGAAGGAAATGGACAATCTGCTGTGCCCATGCTGGAGCTTGTGGCTCGACAACAAGGACTAAAGGCACATCTGCTGCTGCGGGAACATCCGCTTCTACGGCGAGAACCTGCGGCTCTGCCGGAGCTTGATGTTCCCCGGCAAGCTTGCCGGAGCAAAGCTTGTCGGGAGCGTCTGCTGCGACGGAACAAACCATAAGGCTTGCCGGAGCAGACTGCTCCTCAGCATCCTTGGCGTTGATCTTGGGGACCTTCTTGGCGGCGGCTTCAGGGAGCTCTGCCGGAAAATAGTCACCAGAAATCAACTTCCTCTTCTTGTTCTGTCCAGTTGATGGCGTTACGGACGGTTGAGTCAGCTTGAGCACAAAAATCCCTGGTTCCACAGGTAACTTTAGTGCGGCGCACTTCGACAGGCCATCAGCAATGTCATTCTGAGCTCTCGGAACATGCTCCATCTGTAGGCCGTCAAAGTGCTCTTCTAGCTTTCTCACTTCATCAACATATGCTTCCATCAATGGACTCTGATAGTTCTTGTTCACTTGGCGGACGACAAGCTGTGAGTCACCCCTGACAATGAGCTTCTTGATCCCAAGGTCCGCTGCGATCCTGAGACCGGCAAGCAATCCTTCATACTCTGCAGTATTGTTGGTTGCTTGCTCCTTGGGAAAGTGCATCTGGACTACGTACTTGAGGTGCTCTCCGGTGGGTGCGACAAGCAGCACGCCCGCACCGGCGCCTTGCAGCGAGAAGGCACCATCAAAGTACATCAGCCACTCTTTGCTCGCTTCCTTGACGGGGATGCTCGTCTCTGGAATTTCTTCATCTTGTGTTGGCGTCCACTCTGCTATGAATTCTGCCAATGCTTTGCTTTGGATAGTTGAAGTACTTTCAAACTTGAGGCCAAAGCTTGACAGTTCTAATGCCCACTCGACAATCCTGCCTGTTGCTTCTGGATTTTGCAGTATCCTCTTCAACGGAAAGCGAGTGACAACTGTGATCTCATGTGCTTGGAAGTAATGGCGCAGCTTTCTCGAGGCCATGAGGAGGCCGAAAAGCAATTTCTGCACACCAGAGTACCTTGACCTATCCCCCTGTAGAAGGGAACTGACAAAGTAAACTGGGCGCTGCACCATTCTCTTCTGCATCTTGTCATGCTCCTGCGCAGATCCATCCTTGTCGGGACCAGAGCTTGTCGGCGAAGCCCCCTGCTTGTCGCTGGATGCATCTGCCGTGGTTGCCGGCTCATCATCTGCCTCCCTCTCCGCCACTAACGCAGCACTAACCACTTGATTGGTTGCCGCTATATACAGCAGCAACTTCTCTTGTGGCCTAGGTGCGACAAGTGTTGGAGTGGAGGACAGGTATCTCTTCAAGTCCTGCAGCGCAGCCTCCGCCTCCGGAGTCCATTTCATTGGACCTGCCTTTTTCAATATTTTGAAAAATGGCAGGGCGCGCTCAGCAGATCTAGAGATAAACCTGCTGAGAGCAGCCACGCAACCGGCAAGCCTTCGTACATCCTTGACGCGCTTTGGTGCTTCGATCTGCTCAATGGCCTTGATTTTGTCGGGATTGGCTTCAATTCCCCGCTGAGACACAAAGAACCCGAGAAGCTTGCCGGAAGGGACTCCAAACACGCACTTCTCGGGGTTAAGCTTGAGGTTGATCTTGCGCAGATTTGCAAATGTTTCGTCTAAATCTTGAATCAGGGTCGCCCTGTCCTTGCTCTTGACCACTATGTCATCCATGTAGGCTTCCACATTTCTGTGCATCTGTGGCTCAAAAGCGTGGTGGACTACCCTTGCAAATGTTGAACCAGCATTCTTCAAACCGAAAGGCATCCGTACGAAACAGTACGTGCCACACGGGGTGATGAATGCGGTCTTCTCCTCATCCTCTTCTGCCATGAAGATCTGATGGTATCCTGAGTATGCATCAAGAAATGAAAGCAAATCACATCCGGCCGTGGAGTCAACAATCTGATCGATGCGCGGCAAGGGAAATGGGTCTTTGGGACAAGCTTTATTGACATCAGTGAAGTCGATACAAAGCCTCCATTTTCCGTTAGCCTTGCGCACGACTACAGGATTGGCCAACCACGTAGGATGGAGCACTCCTCTGACAAGGCCTGCTGCTTCCAACTTCTTGATTTCTTCTGCGATGAATTCTTGGCGCTCCACTGCCTGTTTCCTGACTTTCTGCTTGACGGGCCGCGCATGAGGACAGACGGCAAGGTGGTGCTCAATTACTTTCCTGGGAACACCGGGGATGTCAGACGGTTGCCATGCAAACACGTCGACATTCGCCCGCAGGAAAGCAACGAGCGCGCTTTCCTATTTGGGGTCGAGAGTGGCACTGATGGTGAAGGTACCACCAGTGCCGTCCTCCTTGGCGGACACCTTCTTGGTCTCAGGTGGAGCTGCCATTGCCTTCTTACACTTGCCGGTGGAGCTCGATGGTGCGTCCTCGACGGTAGTGCAGCACTCCGAAGAGGTGCGCTTGCCGGAGTGGGCATCAGAACTCTTGCCAGACTTGGTCTTCTTCTTCGCCCCGGGAGCTTCAGCGGCAAGTGATTGGCGATCTGCTGCGGCTGCTGCTTGCCGGTAGATCTTGTCGGCGCAAATAAGGGCATCCTTCTTGTCGCCAGGGACAGAGATGACACTTATTGGGCCTGGCATCTTCAGTACGTTGTAGGCATAGTGAGAGGCTGCCATGAATTTGGTGAGTGCTAGACGGCCGATTATCCCATTGTAAGGCAATGGGAAGTCAGCAACGTCAAAAGTGACCCTCTCAGTCCTGAAGTTCAATTCGCTGCCAAATGTTACTGGCAACGTGATCTTTCCCTTTGGCTTGCTCCTTCCCGGATTGATTCCTTGGAACGTACCGGTTTCTTCGAGCTCGCTGTCAGGGATCTGGAGTTTCTGGAGCACTGCAGAGGAGATCAGGTTCAAGCCGGCCCCGCCGTCAACTAACATCTTAGTGACCTTGAGGTTGCGGATAGTTGGTGAAACCAACATCGGCAAGCACCCGACCGCAGTTATGCGATCAGGGTGGTCCTCGATATCAAAGATGATAGGCGTGCTGGACCATTTCAGAGGCTTGCGTGACTCGACGGGTGGTTCTGCTGCATTAACTTCCCGCACCCACTGCTTGAGCTGGCGGTGTGAAGTATGCAGAGAAGCACCGCCGTCAACGCACAGGACCTCTGTGGCTTTCTGGAACTCCTGCTCGCCAGTCTCCTCATCATCCATGTCTTCGTCGTCGTCGTCATCTTCATCCTTGTCGCGGCCGCGAGGAGGTCTGTCTCCTTGCCGCTGCTTGGCCTTGCCGCGGCGTCCTCCTCGGCCGGGACGTTTCTTGCCGGATCCTCCAGCACCTTCCTGGGCCTTCTCCTTGTCGCGCCGCTCGTATTCAGCTTCTGTTGCTCAACAAGCTGCTCGACTTTCTTGCAGCTCTGGAGATCGTGGCCCTTGGTGCGGTGAATCTTGCAATACTGCTTGCTGGTACCGTCCTGCTTGTCGGCAACTGCCACCTCCGCGGCAACCTCCTTGCCGGAGCTGCCAGCTTTGGGCGTCTTGCCGGACTGCTCAACGACCAGCACCTCTTTTCCTTTCTTCTTCCTGTTGTTCCGCCGCCGGTTTTTCTTTGCCGGGGCAGCATCCTCACTGTCAGATCCTCCTGCTCCTATGTTCTCTCCGGGGAGTCTCCTCCCTTCCTCAGCACGTGCACACTTGTCGGCCAGGGCATATAGCTCACTGACGTCTCTGATCTTGCACATCGCCATTTCCTCCCGCATCCTGCGGTTTCGCACGTTCTGATGGAACGCGCTGATCACCGCGGCAGGGTGGACGTCTGGGATGTTGTGCTGCACGCTGCTGAATCTCTGAATGTACTTGCGCAGGGGCTCTCCTTCCTTCTGGGCGAGCAGATGAAGGTCACTCTCTTGGCCATGAGGCTTGTGGCCGCCTGTGAAGGCGCCGACAAACTGATGGCATAGATCAGCCCAAGAGGATATGGAGTTGTCCGGCAAGTGCATGAGCCAGGATCTGACGTTGGGCTTGAGCACCAGCGGGAAGTAGTTGGCAAGGATCTTGTCGTCCCGTCCCCCGGCAGCCTGCACCGCAATGGTGTAGATGCTGAGGAACTCCGACGGATGCGTCTTGCCGTCGTACTTCTCCGGTACTTCTGGCTTGAAGTTCTTCGTGCTGGGCCACTGGACTTGCCGCAGCTCACGAGTGAACGCAGGGCAACCTACCGCGTACGGCAAGTCGCCTGGTTCCCCTGGCGCATGCATGTCGACAGAGGGCCCAGCGCGCTTGTCGGATTGACGTCGCGCTTCTCTTCGGCGCTCGATGCGAGTACGAGCGTCTTCTTGCTGTCGATCGTGAAGAACTTGGCGCTGATCGCGACGAGCTCGTGGATCCGACGATGCGGTGGAGTCGCTGTCGAGGTGGATCCGGCGAGTCGGCGATCTTGGCCTTCGGGGTGGTGATTGCATGGTGGTTGCACCCCCACCAGTTTCGTCGCCACCGGCTCGCGCCTGGCAACCCTGCCGCGGCAGCGACGCGCTCGGCTGCCGCGGAGTGTCGCCGTTGGCGTAGCCAATGAGACTCTGAATGGTGGCCCTCCATTCGTCGATCTTGTCCGACGTCGGAGGGTAATCCAGGAGCAGTTGAGCTCGCGCCAAAGCTTCTGCCGGAGTGGTGGGTGGCAGTGGCGGACGGCGCGAGGAGCGGGATGTGCTCGGACTTCTAACTATGTTAGAAGGAGCATTATCCCGTCCGGGCGACCGTGTCTCGCTCGTGCTGGTACGCTGGCGTGCATGCTGGTCTTGAGCGCCCCGGGATCCACCAGCTTGATCTTGGCCCAACAAACGTATGGTACTGCGAGTACCATGACGCTGTCGGTCCTGCGCCTCCTGAGATGGGCGCGGAACAAGCGCGGACGTCGAGGTCTGCGCCGCCTTGCCCTTGGACCTGGCAGCGTCGTGAGCTTCCTCGTCGACGTCCGTCCCTCCGCCGACGTCTACCCCACCACCCGTTTGCTCCGGTGGCGGTGGGATCGACGTGGACGGAACAGCTGCCTCCGAAGCCTTCTTCGTCGGTGGCATGTTGATGAAGAAAATGAAGATCTAGCTCGTGTGAACGCCGGATCAGGTTCACGCAATCTCGACGCCCCCTACCTGGCGCGCCAAAGATGTCGGGGAAACTGATCCACGAACACCTATGGGGCCGGCGGACCGAGCCCCTTTCGGTTCGGCGGGGGGCGGAGGTCGCACGAAGAGCGGATCGAGGCGAAGCACACGAGCAGTTTACCCAGCTTCGGAGCTCTCCGGAGAGATAATACTCCTACTGCTGCTTGTCTGATTCTATTATGTTCTTGCTCGAGAGGAGCTAAGTGTTTCTCTGGCTTCCGAATGATCCGAACCCCCTCTACGTTGCGCATGGGCCTCCTTTTATATGCTCAAGGGGTCACCGACAGGTGGCAACGCAGAGAAGGGTAAAATGTAAAAAGAGAGGTGGTTGGTACAGTTACTTGTACAGTGCACCCTACCTAACCCTGACGGCAGGGGACAAGGGCATTAAATGCCCGTCTGCGTCGCCCAAACAGTGCAGAAAGGTACCATCAGGGATGCCACCGCTCGCCACAATGGCGATCTTGTCAGCTTCGCATGCCACCGCGCACCGCTGGCTGCACAGCCTCCCACCACGCGCGCCTGGAAAGGCCCCCAGAGCGACACGTTGGTGGATGCGCTGGAGCGTGGTCACAGAGTGGCCGCCTGCCGCGGCAAGCGCCTTGCCGCGGCTGTTGTCTTGTCGGGTCCAGAAGCTTGTCGCTCACCGGGCCCTGATATGCCTTGGTTGGTCTTCCCGGCAAGCTCCTCTTGCCGGGGCCTTGTCGCCTTGCCGGGACGCGTTGCGCGTCACGGCAAGTTCCTTGGGATGCCTTGGTTGGCCTTCCCGGCAAGCTCCTCTTGCCGGGGCCTTGTCTTGAATACTTTGTTCTTGAATGGCTCCAAAGGGACCATGGAGGACCTTGGCGGTCGCCCGGCAAGCCTTGCCGCGGGGCGCTGCAACTGCCCGTGCACAAGTTCGGGATACTAGGGTACCCCTATTCTAGTACACCGACAAATATAAAACCACATCTAAACAGAAAGTAGAAACAAAATTTAACACTAAACAGGAACAAAAACAAAGAACACAAAATAAAATTGGGTTGCCTCCCAACAAGCGCTATCGTTTAACGCCCCTAGCTACGCATAAAAGCGAAGATAGATCTAAGTTTTGCCATCTTTGGTAGGCAATCCATAAGTGGCTCTCATGATAGATTCATATGGTAGTTTTATTTTCTTTCTAGGGAAGTGTTCCATACCCTTTCTCAAGGGAAATTGGAATCTAATATTCCCTTCCTTCATATCAATAATCGCACCAATCGTTCTAAGGAAAGGTCTACCAAGAATAATAGGACATGAAGGATTGCAATCTATATCAAGAACGATAAAATCTACGACCACATAATTCCTATTGGCAACAATAAGAACATCATTAATTCTTCCCATAGGCTTTTTAATAGTGGAATCCGCAAGATGCAAGTTTAGAGAGCAATCTTCAAAGTCACGGAAATCTAGCAAATCACACGAAGTTTTGGGAATAGTGGAGACACTAGCACCCAAATCACACAAGGCATGAAACTCATAATCTTTAATTTTAATTTTGATAGTAGGTTCCCACTCATCATAGAGTTTTCTAGGTATAGAAACTTTCAACTCAAGTTTTTCTTCATAAGATTGCATCAAGGCATCAACAATGTGTTCGGTAAAGGCCTTATTTTGACTATAAGCATGAGGAGAATCTAGCAAGGATTGCAACAAGGAAATACAACTAATCAAAGAGCAATTTTCATAATTAAATTCCTTGAGATCCAAAATAGTGGGTTTAGCAACATCAAGATTTTTATTTCTTTCAATCCCACTTTCATCAATTTCATCATCAAGATCTAGAAACTCAGAATTCTTAGGACGCCTTCTAGGTAAAGGAAGATCATATTCAGTTTCATCAAGATTCATATTGCAAAACAAGGATTTAATAGGGGACACATCAATAACTTTTAGATCTTCATCTTGATTTTCATAGGAATTTGGTTTAGCGGCCATCTTATTAACTAAGGTAGCTTGCATATCTGAAATTTCAGCTGTCATTTTTTCAAGACGAGCAATTTGAGCTCTATAGCATTGAATTCTTTAGACATATCATCAAGTTCTTTATTCATAAAACTCATAAAACCTTTTTATTCCTTAAGCTCGTTTCTAAAGAAATTATTATGCTCAAATTGCAAAACCATAAACTTTCTGACATTACTTTCGATCTCTTCTAGCCTTTTAAGGTGAAGATCACCAAATTTAGGGAGAGCCATTGCGACAAGTAAGCAGACTAACACACGAGCAAACAAAGAGGCAAACGAAGAAAAAGGCAAAAGAGAAAGAGAGGAGGAAATTAGGAAAGAGAGGGCGAATAAAACAGCAAGGGTGAAGTGGGGGAGAGGAAAACGAGAGGCAAATAATGTAATGTGAGAGATAGGGATTGTGATGGGTACTTGGTATGGTTGACTTTTGCGCAAACTCCCCGGCAACGGTGCCAGAAATTCTTCTTGCTACCTCTTGAGCACTGCGTTGGATTTCCCCGAAGAGGAGAGGATGATGCAGTAAAGAAGCGTAAAGTATTTCCCTCAGTTTTTGAGAACCAAGGTATCAATCCAGTAGGAGATCACGCACGAGTCCCTCGTACCTATACATAACGATAGCTACTCGCAACCAACGCGATTAGGGGTTGTCAATCCCTTCATGGTCACTTACGAGGGTGAGATCTGATAGAGATGATAAATAATATTTTTGGTATTTTTGATATAGAGATGCAAAGTAAAAAAGTAAAAGGCAAAGTAAAAACAAAGCAAGTAAATAAAGTAGTGGAGATTGATATGATGAGAATAGACCCGGGGCCCATAGGTTTCACTAGTGGATTCTCTCAAGAGCATAAGTATTCTACGGTGGGTGAACAAATTACTGTTGAGCAATTGATAGAAAAGCGAATAATTATGAGATTATCTAGGTATGATCATGTATATAGGCATCACGTCCAAGACAAGTAGATCGAAATGATTCTGCATCTACTACTATTACTCCACTCATCAACCGCTATCCAGCATGCATCTAGAGTATTAAGTAAAACAGAGTAACGCCTTAAGCAACATGACATGATGTAGAGGGATAAATTCATGCAATATGATAAAAACCCCATCTTGTTATCCCCGATGGCAACAATACAATACGTGCCTTGCAACCCTTTTTGTCACTGGGTAAGGACACCGCAAGATTGAACCCAAAGCTAAACACTTCTCCCATTGTAAGAACTACCAATCTAGTTGGCCAAACCAAACGGATGATTCGAAGAGACTTGCAAAGATAACTCAATCATACATAAAAGAATTCAGAGAAGAATCAAATATTGTTCATTGATAAGCTGGACCATAAACCCACAATTCATCGGTCTCAACAAACACACGGCAAAAAGAAGATTACATCGAATAGATCTCCACAAGAGAGGGGGAGAACATTGTATTGAGATCCAAAAAGAGAGAAGAAGCCATCTAGCTAATAACTATGGACACAAAGGTCTGAAGTAAACTACTCACACTTCATCGAAGAGGCTATGGTGTTGATGTAGAAGCCCTCCATGGTAGATGCCCTCTCCGGCGGAGCCCCGGAACAGGCCCCAAGATGGGATCTCACGGATACAGAAGATTGCGGCGGTGGAATTAGGTTTTTGGCTCCCGTTCTGATCTGACGGGGGTACGTAGGTATATATAGGAGGAAGGAGTACGTCGGCGGAGCAACAGGGGGCCCACGAGGCAGGGGGCGCGCCCAGGGGCGCGCCCTCCACCCTCGTGACCGCCTCTGGCACATCTTGGAGTAGGGTCCAAGTCTCCTAGATCATGTTCGGTGAGGAAATCACGTTCCCGAAGGTTTTATTCTGTTTGGACTCCGTTTGATGTTCTGTTTCTTTGAAATACTGAAATATGCAAAAAAAACAACAATTCTGGGCTCGGCCTCTGGTTAATAGGTTAGTCCCAAAAATAATATAAAAGTGGAAAATAAAGCCCAATATAGTCCAAAACAGTAGACAAAGTAGCATGGAGTAATCAAAAATTATAGATACGTTGGAGACGTATCAAGTTGCATGGCAATATATCTCGGAATGACTATGGAAATGCCATAATAGGTGGGTATGGTGGCTGTTTTCAGGAAGGTAAATAGTGGGTGCATGATACCGGTGAAAGTTGTGCGGTATAATAGAGGCTAGCAATGGTGGAAGGGTGAGAGTGCGTATAATCCATGGACTCACATTAGTCATAAAGAACTCATATACTTATTGAAGAAGTCTACTTGCCCTTGAAGCAAAGTACTACTACGCATGCTCCTAGGGGAAGGGTTGGTATGAGTTAACCATCGCGCGATCCCGACCTCCACTCATAAGGAAGACAATTAAAAGAGCACCCCATGCAACAAATTTGTCACACAACTTTTACCATACGTGCATGCTACGGGACTTGCCAACTCCAACACAAGTATTTCTCAATTTCATAATTGCTCCACTAGCATGACTTTAATATCACCATCCTCATATCTCAAAACAATTGTCAAGCATCAAATTGATCATAGCATCCAATTCACATTCTATGATAGTTTTTCTTATACCCAACTTGGATGCTCACCATTCTATGACCAAATTTATAACCATAGCAAATACCATGCTGTTCTAAAGGAATCTCAAAATAATATAAGTGAAGCATAAGATATCAACAATTTCTCCAAAATAAAGCCACCGCCGTGCTCTAGAAAATATAAGTGAAGCACATAGAGCAAAACTATCTAGCTCAAAAGATATAAGTGAAGCACATAGAGTATTCTAATAAATTCTAAATCATGTGGGTTTCTCCAAAAGGTGTGTACAGCAAGGATGATTGTGGAAATCTAAAAAGCAAAGACTCATGTCATACAAGACGCTCCAAGCAAAACACATATCATGTGGCGAATAAAAATATAGCTCCAAGTAAAGTTACTGATAGATGAAGACGAAAGAGGGGATGCCTTCCGGGGCATCCCCAAGCTTAGGCTTTTGGTTATCCTTGAATGTGTTGGGGTGCCATGGGCATCCCCAAGCTTAGGCTCTTGCCACTCCTTATTACATAGTCCATCAAATCTTTACCCAAAACTTGAAAACTTTAGAACACAAAACTCAACAGGAAATCTCATAAGCTCCGTTAGTGCAAGAAAGAAAAACCACCACATAATTTACTGTAATGAACTCATTCTTTATTTATATTGGTGTTAAACCTACTGTATTCCAACTTCTCTATGGTTCATACCCCCCGATACTAGCCATAGATGCATCAAAATAAGCAAACAATACACGAAAAACAGAATCTGTCAAAAATAGAACATTCTGTAGCAATCTGTAACTTTGGAATACTTTTGGAACTCTAAAAATGCTAAAAAAATAGGAAGTCATGGGCAATTTTTCTACTGATCTACAGAAAAAAGAATCAACGCAAAAGCACGTTTCTGTGAATTACTAAACTTATTTTTCATGCACGCAAAAGGTTCTGTTTTTCAGCAGAATCAAATTAACTATCACCGTAGGTTATCCTATAGGTTCTACTTGGCACAAACACTAATTAAAACATAAAAACACATCTAAACAGAAGCTAGATAAAAATATTTTATTACTAGACAGTAGCAAGAAACAAAAATAAAATAGGGTTGCCTCCCAACTAGCGCTATTGTTTAACGCCCCTAGCTAGGCATAAAAGCGAAGATAGATCTAAGTAGTGCCATAATAATAAGATAAATCACAAAAACTAATCTCATATTCTCTTTGTTCAGTGGCAAGTTTTCTTTGAGGCAAGCAAAATTAATCAAAATGGCTAAATTTAATGGGGCAGAAGTCCCCAAGGTCAACCTCAGGAGGTATAGGTTCCTCCTTTGGCCCTTCATATTGCACAACCAATTCATCATTATAAACATTCTTTTGACAGAACCTCTTGAGTCTACACTCAAGAGAATATCCTAGCTCATTATTTCGAATAGCAAAATCATTATTAAGTTCAGAAATTTTATCAACTAGAACAGTGGTAGGAACCCTTTTTCTAAGGTTTTCATTAAGAGAAACATAGTCCAAAGATTGGAAACACATTATTTCCTCTTGATCAAAGAGGATCGCCTCTATGGGAGGACGGCCATCATCCACCCTATAGTGCGCAAAAATTTCTTTGGCTTCTTTTATTATAAATCTGAACTCATGTGCCAAAAAAATAGTAGTTGCATGCTTAACAGAAGAATGCTCAATATTAGAAAATTCTAGAAAAATCCTTAGTATACAAGGATGCATGTGCATAAATTGCCTTTCAAGTTCAAGTATAAGCATGGCGGTAGCATCCACAAGACTACTAGTTCTATGGAGAATAGAACTACCCATATAAGGTAAAGCACCGGCACAAGTAAAGAAATCTTGAATAACCCCTTTTCCAATAATATTACCACTACCAATTCGAAACTTTTTAGTATGTAAAATAGGGGGTTCTTCAATAGGAGCATCATAATTTTCCATGTTATCATTATTGTCCATATCGACGGTAATCTCCCCAATTTTAGACATAACGGAAGATAAATGCGAGGAGGAAGCAAAAGAGAGAGGAGATTGGGAAAGAGAGGCTGAATAAAGCGGCAAGGGTGAAGTGGGGGGAGGAAAATGAGAGGCAAATGGCAAATAATGTAATGCGAGGGAGATGAGTTTGTGATGGGTACTTGGTATGTCTTGACTTGAGCGAAGACCTCCCCGGCAACGGCGCCAGAAATACTTCTTGCTAGCTCTTGAGCACTGCGTTGGTTTTCCTTGAAGAGGAAAGGGTGATGCAGTGAAGTAGCGTAGGTATTTCTCTCAGTTTTTGAGAACCAAGATATCAATCCAGTGGGAGGCTCCTCAAAAGTCCCATGCACCTACACAAACAAACAAGAACCTCGCAACCAACGCAATAAAGGGGTTGTCAGTCCCTTCACAGTAAATTGCAAAAGTGAGATCTGATAGAGATAATAAGATAAGATAATATTTTTGGTATTTTTATGATATAGATTGGAAAGTAAAAGATGCAAATAAAAGTAGATGGAAACTTATATGATAAAATATAGACCCAGGGGCCATGGGATTCACTAGTGGCTTCTCTCAAGATATCATAAGTATTATAGTGGGTCAACAAATTACCATCGAGCAATTGATAGAAAAGTGCATAGTTATGAGATTATCTAGGCATGATCATGTATATAGGCATCACATCCGTGACAAGTAGATCGAAACGATTTTGCATCTACTACTATTACTCCACACATCGACCGGCTCCTGCCAGCATCTAGAGTATTAAGTTCATGAAGAACAGAGTAACGCATTAAGAAAGATGACATGATGTAGAGGGATAAACTGCAGTGTGATATAAACCCCATCTTTTTATCCTCGATGGGAACAATACAATACGTGTCTTGCTGCCCCTACTGTCACTGGGAAAGGACACCGCAAGATAGAACCAAAAGCTAAGCACTTCTCCCATTGCAAGAAAGATCAATCTAGTAGGCCAAACCAAACTGATAATCCGAAGAGACTTGGAAAGATAACTTAATCACACATAAAAGAATTCTGAGGATATTCAAATATTTCTCATAGATAAACTTGATCATAAACCCACAATTCATCGGATCTCGACAAACACAGCACAAAAAGAGTTACATCGAATAGATCTCCAAGAAGATCGAGGAGAACTTTGTATTGAGATTCAAAGAGAGAGAAGAAGCCATCTAGCTAATAACTATCGACCCGAAGGTCTGTGGTAAAATACTCACAACTCATCGGAGAGGCCTTGGAGATGATGTAGAGGCCCTCCATGGTCGATTCCCCCTCCGGCGGAGCGCCGACGAAGGCTCCAAGATGGGATCTCGCAGATACAGAAGGTTGCGGCGGTGGAAATAGTTCTTCGTGGTGCTCTTGGATGTTTTCGGGGTACATGGATATATATATAGGAGGAAGAAGTTGGTTGGTGGACACTCGAGGGGCCCACGAGGGTCGGGGCGCTACCACCACTAAGGGGGCACGCCGGGCACCCTCATGGCCGCCTTGTTTGTTGCTTGACTTCCACTCCAAGTCCTGTGGATTGCGTTTGTTCGAAAAAGATCGCTCTCGAAGTTTTCATTCCATTTGGACTCCGTTTGATATTCCTTTCCTTCGAAACACTGAAATAGGCAAAAAAACAACAATTCGGGCTGGACTCCGGTTAGTAGGTTAGTCCCAAAAATGATATAAAAGTTTAGAGTAAAGCCCATAAACATCCAAAATGGGTAATATAATAGCATGGAACAACCAAAAATTCTAGATACATTGGAACGTATCAAGGCCCATGGATCCTACGACCTGTAGCAGGGTCAAGGTTACCACAGTCCGTATATGGCCCATGGTTGTTGCAGCCACTAGCAAACCAAGGAAAAAGAAGCCTAGGACATAAATAAGCCCAAAACTAACGCTAGGCTATTAAGGCGATTGCACAAATTACATCCACTGGGCATCAAAGTTCACCACCAGTGCAAATATAGGGAACATCCTACACTATAAAAAAATTCTTGTTGTTTTCTTCAGCCTGTGGCTGCACGTTAAGAACAAACTTTGTATCACAAAAAAGAAATTACAACCATAAAACAAAAGGAAGGTTGGCATAAAAGTTAACAATCTGGCAGATAAATGCACCACTAGAAGTTCAGAAGCTCAATTCATTTGACCTGACTGTTACATTTTCATGCTGTATTGTCCGACAGAGCACCATAACCTTCGCCTTCATTTGTCCTAGCCTCCTGAACAACATAGCAAATGTCTGATAGTCTGGTTTCAAAACCATGCATATCTTGACATCCAACAATGGTTGTCCTTGTTTCACAAATGGTCTCTATTAGGGAATGGACTTGTGTCTGGAGCACAGATATAACATTGTTTTGAGCTTGCATATCTTGATCATGAGGTAGTTTGGATGAGATTGCCTAACAACCAACTCAGTATTATGCAAGAACGTGCTTTTGGCACTGTTAATGGACATGTACTGACCCACTGCAGCAAGAGGTGACATTGCGGTTATAGTTGCCTCATCACCTTCAGAAGGTGGCGGTTCCACCATTTTTTCCATAGCTTGTTGAAAATTTGAGTTTTTGCATTAGTAGTACCAGAACAGAAGATATTAAGGAGGCAGCAAAACCAAACAAAATAGCTTTGGTCTATATACAGAACTTATTCTGGTGAACCCATGTAAAATATTAGTTGTATTTTACTGCAAAGTACATAATAAAACCAGGTTCCAAACATATGACCATGTACCATGGCTAATGTATTGTCTATTTCTTCACATTGTATTGACAACTAAGGATAAAGAGACAAAGTTTATAATACGGTAAGCATAGTATGACATCATTCATATAACAAAACAACTGAGGACTGACAAACATGCAATTGTAACGTTATGTGGGCAAGTCCAGCACGGAACTAGATTACAGATCAAGATCAAAGGAACATCACTCCTCTCTTTTAAATCTTGTAAGGCTCAATGATACGCTAAGACAATTGTGTATAAAATTGAAAAGAGTAATAGACATTGGCTGCAAACCATGCAGTTCAATGCACAAGTCAGAGTAAGTAGTAGTTAAAAGGCATGAGGATTAAGGACTTACAACAGCGGCTTTGACTGGTGTTGTCATGCCCTTCGTCTTGCTGGTGTGACAGTCCTTGAAGATTTCCACAACATTTGGTTCAGGTACTTTTTGGTCCTTGCGGGCTTTCTTCTGCAATTGGAACAAGTCAAGATAGATCTGATAATATGGTATAGCAAAAAGAGTGAAACAATAACTAATTACAAGAGCCTCGCAGTGTGCAATATAGCTACGAGATCCTGTCGTCTATTCGAATTTCACTTTCGTACGGTTGGCCTTGTTCTTTGAACAGTTCACCTATAAGAAGATAGATTTGTGAGGCACATGCATAAATAGGAGTTCAACATGTGATCTGATCACATATATATAATGTACCCGATAATTTGGATCAGACCAGTGTTTAACGAGGCCTCTCCAGTCTTCATCCGATATATTTTCCACTGGAGATGTTTGGGCAAGTTCACTGTTAGCCTTGCCTTCAAAGTGAGTTTTCCTCAAGTTATGCCGATACTGTCATAGAGCAGACTTGAAAACATGGGTGCAAGCTTGTCTGGTTGCATCATCTTGGCTATTCAACTTGAACCTCATCTGTTGAAAATTATGGGATAGAGCAAGACGATATTACTAGTTACCATACATAAGCATACTTACAGATAAATGGTCGAGGAAGGTCTTGAACTGGGTTTCATGTTTGTCATTCCTGTATTGAATCCACGTTGGGAGGATACGTACATGACACCTAACGGCAACCACTGCCACTGATACTAACTTGGCTGACTCTGTATTATCACATGGCCTTTTTAAACCTGCCTCAAAACGGATCTCCATTCTTCCTCCTCTAGATTTAGTTAACCTATCGAGCATTATCCCTGATGTTTGTTTCCTCTTGCACCTAGGGGCTAGTCCAACAACAAATATAGGAAGTGTTAGTGTACATCAAACTATGAGACTACATATAAAGAAACATGCAACTGTAACTTGACACCACCAACTACCTTCTTGTTGTTGAAGCTCACAAAGTTCATCTGATCTTACCAACTCATCTTGTGTGAAGAGTGCTTCAGAAGTAGTGTCAGGTGGCAAGGGAGCTTGGGAACGTGCTGCTAGCTGAGTTGTCGAACGAGTAACTCATGCAGCTGGTGGTACTATGGAAGGTGTTGCAACAACTAGGGTTGTCTCTGCTTGTTTGGTGGTAGCTATTGGTTTTGTTTGGCTTGTTCTACAGCTCGTGTAGCACGGGATACCCCATTTGTACAATTTTCCGCTGGACTATGACCTTCTATTGCACCATCAGTACCAGCAGAATCTGCAGGATTATTCCGCTTCCGTTTCCGTGTGTCCTTAATACTAACACCATCCCCTATAATTTTGTGTTCCTTCCTATTTCTCTTTGCCATGTTAAGTCAAGCCAACAAGAAAAAGGAATAACAATTTAGTTCTTCAGAACAAATTGATGTGTGATACAGACAAACTGAACTTTGATGTTAGACAACCACATGATAGGAGGATGTAATATGTACGAAAAATAGGACGGCATGAGATAGTTAGAACTATGATGTGTAAACTAAGTAGAAGACATTTCACTAAATTAGAAGCAATGCAATGGAAGGTAGACACCATATGAAAGATGCTACAAATATCGCTCTGCCAAGTTAACAGTGTCTCGTCATAACCGACATTTAAAAAAAGTGATGCAGTACAAGAAATAAATCATATGCAGGATGCAAACAACATCACACTACCAAGTTAAAGGTCTCTCATCATTAGTGCCATTGCATATTCACATCATTGCATATTCACAACTTATGATGTGTAAACTAAGCAGTAGGCATTTCAACAAATTAGAAGCAATGAAAGCTAGACACCATATGAAAGATGCAACGAATATAACTCTACGAAGTCAAAACTGTCATGTCATAAGTGCCATTTCAACAAATTAGAAGTAGTACAAGCTAGATAAGAATGCGAGATGTAACCTATATCACACTCCCAAGTCAAACGTGTCTTATGATAAGTGATTGTTGCAGGTTACACAACAATAGTACTTTGATGTAAGAACATGGTGTGATAGACAGATATTGTATGTTCTACAAACAGGAACACGTGTCTTATTCACAAGTATAATGTGTAAAGTAAGCAGATGGAATTCAACAAAATTAGAAGCAATATAAGCTATACATCATACTTCCTCCGTCTGAAAATACTTGTCATCAAAATGAAGAAAACAGATGTATCTAGAACTAAAATACGTCTAGATGCATCCCCTTTTATTAATTTTGATGACCAGTATTTTCGGACGGAGGGAGTACATAACATGCAACCACATATAATAGTGCCAAGTTAGAGGGAGCACCTATGATGGTGCACTAGGGGACACATGCTCATCATCAACACAACTACGTTGAGTGTCTCTGCATGTGTTGTCTTGCAAATCATCTTGGGGGGTTGGAGGAGTAGAATCTATAGAGGCCCTCCATTTGGAAGGATCACCTTTATCCAATTCCTTGCTAACTTCCTTTTGAATTGTCAAGTAAAACCGACAAGAAAAAAACAATAAATTTCACTCTTCAGAACTCATTCGTGCGTGATACTAACAATCACTACTTTGATGTAAGGCAAACACATGATACCAGGATGGAATATGTACGAAAAACAGGACGGCGTGGCATATTCACAAATGTTTGTGTAAACTAAGCATAAGCCATTTCAACAAATAAGAAGCAATGCAAGCTAGACACCGTATGCAACATGCAAGACAATATCACACTGCCAAGCTAGAGAAAGCACCTGGGATGCCGGTTTCGCCAGAAGACAGCCATCAGTCCCTGCCTTATTTTTTTCTTCCTGCTTCTTAGTTTTATTGCCTTGTCAATTCAAACCCACAAGAAAAATGAATAAAAATGCGATTTTCAGAACTCATAGATGCAGGATGCCGATGAGCACTACTTTAGTGTAAGGCGACTGCACGATAGGACGATTGAATGTGTAACAAAAAAGGACAGGATTGGATATTCACATCTATCATGTGTAAACTAAGGAGAAGGCATTTCAACAAATTAGAAGCAATGAAAGCTAGACACCATATGAAAGATGCAACGAATATCACTCTACCAAGTTAAAACTATCTCGTCATAAGTGCCATTTTGTCGGGGAAACTGATCCACGAACACCTATGGGGCCGGTGGACCGAGCCCCTTTCGGTTCGGCGGGGGGCGGAGGTCGCACGAAGAGCGGATCGAGGCGAAGCACACGAGCAGTTTACCCAGCTTCGGAGCTCTCCGGAGAGATAAAACTCCTACTGCTACTTGTCTGATTGTATTGTGCTCTTGCTTGAGAGAGCTAAGTGTTTTCTGGCTTACGAATGAGTCGAACGCCCTCTACGTTACGCATGGGCCTCCTTTTATATGCTCAAGGGGTCACCGACAGGTGGCAACGTAAAGGGTACAAATGTAAAAAACAAGGTGGTTGGTACAGTTACTTGTATAGTGTTTCCTACCTAACCCTGACGGCAGGGGACAAGGGCATTAAATGCCCGCCTGTGTAACCCAAACAGTGCAGAAAAGGACCATCAGGGGCGCCACCGCTCGCCTCGATGGCGATCTTGTCAGCTTCGCATGCCACCGCGCACCGCTGGTTGCACAGCCTCCCGCCACGCGCGCCTGGAAAGGCCCCCAGAGCGACACGTTGTTGGATGCGCTGGAGCGTGGGCATAGAGTGGCCGCCTGCCGCGGCAAGCGCCTTGCCGCGGCCGTTGTCCTATCGGGCCCGGAAGCTTGTCGCTCACCGTGCCTTGCCGGGACGTGCGGCGCGTCGCGGCAAGTTCCTTGAAAATGCCTTGGTTGGCCTTCCCGGCAAGCTCCACTTGCCGGGGCCTTGTCTCCTGAGCTTGAATACTTTGTTCTTGAATGGCTCCAAAGGAACCACGGAGGACCTTGGCGGTCGCCCGGCAAGCCTTGCCACGGGGCGCTGCAACTGCCCGTGCACAAGTTCGGGATACTAGGGTAACCCTACTCTAGTACACTGACAGGAGCCCCCGGGCCTGGGCCACACACGGTGCCGAGCGCTGTTGGGCCAGGCCCAAAACAGGGCACAGGCACACGCGGCCTGGGTTACGCCGAATCTTGCTCCATATCCACCGTGCCCTCCCCTAACGGCACATGTTGAATGTGGCATCGTGGGAGAGATCGTGGGTGGTTTCTTTATTCGGAAGGGCGAAACATCCGCCCCCTCCCTCTTTATAAGCAGGGGAAACAGGGCCAGTTCGCCCATCTCGCCGTTTGTTGCTCCAACTCCAGAAATCTCCGCCGCTCCCCCCTTCTCCTCGAAGCAGAAAGAGAGCAGCGCTCCGCCCCCCATTGCCACCAGCATCACCAACGCCGCCGATCTCCCCCACCACCTCCGCCATGGCTCCAAAAGCCGACAAGGGGAAGGGTGTGAAGTCGGCCGAGGCGCAGCGGCTCGCGGCGCTGCGGAAGGAGCGGGCCCTCTTCCCCCCTCAGCTCAGTGCGCAGGAGCTGAGGGTGTACTACTACCTCTTCTGGTCGACAGAGACGCGTGCGCATCTGCGCACGAGGGTCCTCCCGGCTGCAGCTTCGGAACTGGCTCCAAGCGGGAACCCGTTCTTCGCACTGTTCTTCTACTGCGGGCTCTGCCCGCCCTTTTCTGATTTCTTCTGCGACATCATGAACACCTATGGGTTCCGCCTCCTTGACTTCACCCCCAACGCCGTTCTGACCATGGCCGTTTTCGCACATCTGTGCGAAAACTTTGTCGGAGTCCACCCAAATGTAGCACTTTTCCGCCACTTCTTCATGCCTCGGGTCGAGAGAGGAGAGCCGCTTGCCAGAGGGATCGCCTGGATCTCGAGAGTCGGCAAGAAGGAGGCGTATCTGGAGGGTGAACTCCGCAGCAAGTGGGAGGAGTGGAGAGCGGAGTGGTGCTGGATCGTCGAGGAGAACCCGCAGCCGTTCACTGTCCTGCGCCAAGCCCCAATAGTGCGTGGTAATGATTGGAGCAACGTGGCCCCGGAAGAGGAGAGGCTGAAGATCGCCATCACCAGGATCCTTCGCCTCAGGCTTGCCGGGCTCACTGTAGGCGCCGTTGGCGCAGATTTCCTTCGACGCCGCATCGCCCCCCTGCAGGAGAGTGGGAGACCCGCCTGGGAGTTCAAGAACTCGGCGGATATCATGAGGCTACGCCCGGGCCTCAACTTCAACTTCACCGTCCGGGAGCTGGATGCGATGCTCCTGGAGTTGTTCAAACGAGATCCCCAACATCCATTCACGCTGCTGAGGAGTGTCGTTCTGTTGTGCAACAATTCGTCGCTTGACCGGATCCGCGCGATGATGCCGTCGTGCGATTCGCACGGAATCGCCCCAACTTGGCAAGAACCTGCGGATGACGTCGTACAAGCGTTCTTCGACGACTTGGTAGAAGTGCCGGTCCGCGCCGACGAACAGAAGAGCCTCACCCGCGACACGACCGACGCGGAGCTGCAGCGCGTCGCCACTAGGGCGGAAGAGGCTGCGGCAGCAGCTGCCACGGGCGCGTTCGGGTTCACCGTAGAGGAGGCAGAGGCGGAAGAGGCGGCAAGCCTTGCCGAGTGCGAGGAGTTTGTCGGCGAGGAAGATCTTGCCGGTCCTGAAGACGAATCGAGCGAGCCCGACGAGGGAGACCTTGTTGGGCCCGAATCTTCAGATACCGTGCCGCATGTGGAGCCCCCAGCTGCACCAAGATGGCGTCTCCGCAGGGCCGGGGATGTAGCGGGGCAACAAACGAGCCAATAGCCGCCGAGCCGTGCGACACGCTCTACCGCGGCAAGTACTGTTGCCGCGGGAGCGCCTCACGCTGCTGCGGCAACTGGAGCGGGATCTTCCCGGTCCACCGCTACCACCCCTGCCAAGCGGGCAAGGGAACCTACTCCTCCGCCTCGCCGCACCGGAGGGGAGCCGGACTTCGAACTCTCTGCGCTCAGCTCCGACGAGGAAGAGGAAGACTAAGTTTCTTTGGTGCTCCTGTAGTTCTTCAATTCTTGCTGTTTTTGTCTTGTATCTGACTTGCTTCGATCTGAATCCATTCCTTTTCAGGACGCTGGCCCAGAGAGCGGCGAAGAGAGCCAAGGCCTTGGTGATTGTCATCGAAGATGATCCCACCATGTCAGCAGGTGGTGTGTCTGAGACCACCTTGACAGACCCGGCAACTACTCCCCAGAGCAGCCCCCAGCGCAGCCCCCAGCGTAAGTTTGTAGTTCACTTCTTGCTGTCAGGCGCGCGTGGGTGCTCTCTACTGACATCTTGACTGTTGAATTTGTGTAGGAGCAGAACAGCCTCACCAGGAGGGCCCGGAAGCCTCCCCCGAAGTGCCATCCGCTTCAACTACGCCGCCAAGGGAGGAGTCCCCGGCAAGGGAGCGCTCTCCGGCAAGGGAGAACTCCCCGGCAAGGGACAGCTCTCCGGCAAGGGACGGCACCAGGGATCCTCCGGCGGTTGAGACCGCGACCGCAGATCCTAGTACAGGTAATCTTCTTGCCTGAAATCTTCCCTTGGGCCCTTCTTCTTCTGAATTCCCTTTCTTGGATTTTTGCTTGACTTTTCTCCCTTCTTCGTTCTTCAGATCCATCTGCTGCGGAGCCAATGGAGACTGAGGACGCCGGCGAGGAAGGCGCGCGTGGCAGCAACGACGATGCCGCCGCCAACGAAGAAGGGGCCGGTGCTGATGAGCCCGCCGATGAAGAGGCCGCCAAGGCTGCCGCCGCAGAAGCTGGCGAGGGGTCGGGCGATCGCACTGACGGCCCTGAGGCCGCAGGAGCGCCAGGCGCTGCGCCGACCGCCGATCCCTCCGCCGCTGCCGCGGAGCCAGGCTCTGAAGAGCCCCAGCCCGGCGCCTACTTGAAGGCCGGCGAAGGTATCTTCATCAAGCTTCCCTGGGCGTCAAGATCCAGGGCGCCGGTCGAAGGAGAAGCTTTTGATGAGGAGGTGCTCGCCTCCGCTGGGCTGGCGCTGGTCGATGCGCCAAGCAGCAGCAGCGGCGAGTCTGAGGAGGAGCGGCTGCTGCGGAAGCTGCTGTCGCTCTACCGCGCCCGACAAACCAAGCTGGCGTCCCGAGAAGCACTCGTCGCGAGGGCGGGAGTCGACATCGAGAAGCGCGCGGAGGAGCTTCGGGGTCTTAGGCAGGAAACTCTCCGGAACTTGGCAGAGGAGCGGGAGCAAGTCGCCGAGGAGAGGAAAGCCTTCCTCCTCACGAAGGCTGAGGTTGAAGAGCAGCAGCGGCTGGCTGCCGAGAAGCTATCTGCGCAGGAGGGAGAGTTGGCGCAGCGCAAGGTCAACCTTGATAGCCACGAAGAGGAGCTTGCCGAGCGCGAGCAAGCGATTGGCGGGGCGCTCAAGGAAGCAAAGGACGCTGCCGCAGCTGCTGAGGCCGCCAAGAAAGAGCTGGAAGCGAAGGTGGCGCAGCTGGAGGCCAATATCAGGAAGAGCGGCGAGGAGCTTGCCGCGCTCAAGCGTGAGCGCGAGAAGGATGCTGCTGCCCATGGTGAGCTGCAGGGTCTTCTCGCTGAGAGGGGCAAGGAGCTCAGCGCCGCCAAGGATTCCAATGTAGACCTGGAGTTGAAGCTGGCCACGTTGACTCAGATGCTGGACGCCACCAGGGAGCGCGAGGTGACCTTGTCGGAGAAGATGAAGGCCGACAAGGCGCTGCTAGCGAGTATCGCCGTTACCTAGAACTCATTTAGGGAGACTGTGGAGCACTGGACCGAGGGTCTGGTGAATATCACCGCAGTCATTGACGGGGAGCTGGCGCAGCTAGGGATGGAGGACTTTGGGTATCCCTCCGACGAGCATCTCCAACCCAACGCCAAGCTCAGCCTGTTCTTCATGGGCGTGGCGACGGCACTCCAGCGACTCCGGGAGAGGATCCCGAAGCAGCTGGCCGACGAGTCGCGCAGGATTTGCGCGGGGGCTCTCCAGAAGGTGCTGATGAAGGTGACCTTCCGCAACCCAGGCCTCAACCTCACCAACGTCCTCAAATCCTTGCCGCCGGATGCCGATCTGGATGCGCTCAAGGCCCTTGTCGCACCCATTGTGGACAAGGTGAGCGAGATCAAGAGGGTTGAGGGCGATCGCGTAGATTAGGCCGCCCGTTTTCTCTTTCTCCTTGTCGCTGCTAGCCATATTATAAGATCAATCTGTTAGAGCTGCGACAAGTTATTTTGTAATATAACTCTATTTCTGTTATCAATTGCTACATTATTTTCTTTACTAGATTCCTTCCTTTGTATGTTTTTACCCTACGCTTTCAGGGAACTTGTCGGCGCAGACACCCGAGCCGCGAGCGCTGAGTGCGGGACGTCAGCAGCTTGCTGGCGGTTCCGCCTCCGACAAGAAACCTTGTCGCAGCTAATTGCAGCACACTTAAGTTGTCGAGCGGACTCTAAACAAAGTAAGGGCGCAGCTAGCTGAGAGTTGGTTCCTCTGCGCACAGGTTTTCCATACAAAGTACGGTCGTTCGAGGAAGATAACTTAAAAATTAAAACCAATTGCTCAAACTTTGGCAACTTAGCTTTTCTGTCGTTTGCTTCCCGGCAAGACGAAACTTCATTAAACGACGCCTAGTCCACATCATAATCTTCTCCTTCCCCTCCCGGCAAACTTGTGTGCGAGGGAACCTTCCTTTCCTTTATTGAGAAAAAGAAAGAAGAGAAAAATAAAAACATGGAGCCTTTCGGCTCATTATTGCTTACCGGGTGTAGGTGCTGCACAAAGTGTCAGATAACACATGCAAGAAATTATATAATGCATGAAATTGACAAGATGTGCGGAGCACATGAGCTTTACTTATGCACGGGATCTGCGCCCGGCTTTGTACAAAGGATTACATGCAACATCGGCAAGACTTGTACAAAAGGTGGTTGTCGGAACAGGTTCCGGCAACCGCACCCTATGGGTAAAACTTACGAAGATGCTCAGTGTTCCAGGAGTTGCTCACCGGAATGCCATCTTCGGTCTCAAGGTGGACAGCGCCGGGCCTAGTGACTCGTTTCACCCGATAAGGGCCTTCCCACTTTGGCGTCAACTTGTTGGAATTCTTGGCGGACTGAACGCGCCGAAGAACAAGGTCGCCTTCCTCGAAGCTTCTGGCTTTAACTTTGCGGCTATGGTAGCGGCGCAAAGCTTGCTGGTATCGAGCAGATCGTACAGCAGCCTGAAGACGATCCTCCTCAAGGAGCAGCGCGTCATCTTGTCGCAGCTACTCTTGCTCAAGCTCATCATAAGCAAGCACTCGAGGTGACCCGTATACGAGTTCCATGGGGAGAACTGCCTCTGCTCCATAAACTAGAGCGAAAGGCGTCTGGCCAGTGGCTCGATTTGGCATCGTTCTGATCGACCAAAGAACCACCGGTAGCTCCTCGATCCAGTTTCTTCCGCACTTGTGCAGCCTATCAAAAGTTCTGGTCTTGAGCCCGCGCAACACTTCGGCATTTGCCCTCTCCGCTTGACCGTTGCATCTCGGATGAGCAACAAAAGCGAAGCAGATCTTGGCGCCAAGATCTTGGACGTACTGCATGAAGGTGCAGCTCGTGAATTGTGTGCCATTGTCGGTGATGATCCTATTAGGGATCCCGAAATGACGAACAATCGACCTGAAGAACTTGATTGCTGACTGTGCTGTCACCTTCCTCACTAGTTCCACTTCCGGCCACTTTGTGAACTTGTCGACTGCAACGTACAAGTACTCAAAGCCCCCGACAGCTCGGGGAAAGGGGCCGAGGATATCGAGCCCCCATACCGAAAATGGCCAGGATAAAGGGATCGTCTGGAGAGCTTGAGCTGGCTGGTGTATCTGCTTGGAATGGAACTGGCACGCTTCACACTTGGTTACTTGTGCAGTTGCATCCTGGAGGGCTGTCGGCCAAAAGAAACCTTGCTGGAACGCTTTGCCGGCAAGTGCTCTTGCGCCAATGTGGTGACCACATATGCCTCCATGTATTTCTGCCAACAGCTTTTGTCTGTCTTCCCGGCAAGTACACTTCAATTTCACACCATTGAGTCTTCTTCTGTACAGTATGCTATCGACAAACTGGTACATACTTGACTGCCGGGCTACTTTTTCCGCTTCTTCTTGCTCTTCGGGAAGTTCTCTTGTCTGAAGGAAATGGACGATCTGCTGTGCCCATGCTGGAGCTTGTGGCTCGACAACAAGGACTAAAGGCACATCTGCTGCTGCGGGAACATCCGCTTCTACGGCGAGCACCTGCGGCTCAGCCGGAGCTTGATGTTCCCCGGCAAGCTTGCCGGAGCAAAGCTTGTCGGGAGCGTTTGCTACGATGGAACAAACCATAAGGCTTGCCGGAGCAGACCGCTCCTCAGCATCCTTGGTGTTGATCTTGGGGACTTTCTTGGCGGCGGCTTCAGGGAGATCTGCCGAAAAATAGTCACCAGAAATCAACTTCCTCTTCTAGTTCTGTCCAGTTGATGGTGCTACAGATGGTTGAGTCAGCTTGATCACAAAGATCCCTGGTTCCACAGGTAACTTTAGTGCGGCGCACTTTGACAGGCCATCAGCAATGACATTCTGAGCTCTCGGAACATGCTCCATCTATAGGCCGTCAAAGTGCTCTTCTAGCTTTCTCACTTCATCAACATATGCTTCCATCAATGGACTCTGATAGTTCTTGTTCACTTGGCGGACGACAAGCTGTGAGTCACCCCTGACAATGAGCTTCTTGATCCCAAGGTCTGCTGCGATCCTGAGACCGGCAAGCAATCCTTCATACTCTACAGTATTGTTGGTTGCTTGCTCTTTGGGAAAGTGCATCTGGACTACGTACTTGAGGTGCTCTCCGGTGGGTGCGACAAGCAGCACGCCCGCAGCGGCGCCTTGCAGCGAGAAGGCACCATCAAAGTACATCAGCCACTCTTTGCTCGCTTCCTTGACGGGGATGCTCATCTCTGGAATTTCTTCATCTTGTGTTGGCGTCCACTCTGCTATGAACTCTGCCAATGCTCTGCTTTGGATAGTTGAAGTACTTTCAAACTTGAGGCCAAAGCTTGACAGTTCCAGCGCCCACTCGACAATCCTGCCTGTTGCTTCTGGATTTTGCAGTATCCTCTTCAGTGGAAAATGAGTGACGACTGTGATCTCATGTGCTTGGAAGTAATGGCGCAGCTTTCTCGAGGCCATGAGAAGGCCGAAAAGCAATTTTTGCACGCTGGAGTACCTTGATCTAGCCCCCCTGCAGAAGGGAACTGACAAAGTAAACTGGGCGCTGCACCATTCTCTTCTGCATCTTATCATGCTCCTGCGCAGATCCATCCTTGTCGGGACCAGAGCTTGTCGGCGAAGCCCCCTGCTTGTCGCTGGATGCATCTGCCGTGGTTGCTGGCTCATCATCTGCCTCCCTTTCCGCCACTAACGCGGCACTAACCACTTGATTGGTCGCCACTATATACAACAACAACTTCTCTTGTGGCTTAGGTGCGACAAGTGTCGGAGTGGAGGACAGGTATCTCTTCAAGTCCTGCAGCGCAGCCTCCGCCTCCGGAATCCATTCCATTGGACCTGACTTTTTCAATATTTTGAAAAACGACAGGGCGCGCTCAGCAGATCTAGAGATAAACCTGCTGAGAGCAGCCACGCAACCGGCAAGCCTTCGTACATCCTTGACGCGTTTTGGTGCTTCGATCTGCTCAATGGCCTTGATCTTGTCGGGATTGGCTTCAATTCCCCGCTGAGACACGAAAAACCCGAGAAGCTTGCCGGAAGGGACTCCAAACACGCACTTCTCGGGGTTAAGCTTGAGATTGATCTTGCGCAGATTTGTAAATGTTTCGTCCAAATCTTGAATCAGGGTCGCCCTGTCCTTGCTCTTGACCACTATGTCATCCATGTAGGCTTCCACATTTCTGTGCATTTGCGGCTCAAAAGCGTGGTGGACTACCCTTGCAAATGTTGAACCAACATTCTTCAAACCGAAAGGCATCCGTACGAAACAGTACGTGCCACACGGGGTGATGAATGCGGTCTTCTCCTCATCCTCTTCTGCCATGAAGATCTGATGGTATCTTGAGTATGCATCAAGAAATGAGAGCAAATCACATCCGGCCGTGGAGTCAACAATCTGATCGATGCGCGGCAAGGGAAATGGGTCTTTGGTACAAGCTTTATTGACATCAGTGAAGTCGATACAAAGCCTCCATTTTCTGTTAGCCTTGCGCACGACTACAGGATTGGCCAACCACATAGGATGGAGTACTCCTCTGACAAGGCCTGCTGCTTCCAACTTCTTGATTTCTTCTGCGATGAATTCTTGGCGCTCCACTGCCTGTTTCCTGACTTTCTGCTTGACGGGCCACGCATGAGGACAGACGGCAAGGTGGTGCTCAATTACTTTCCTGGGAACACCGGGGATGTCAGACGGTTGCCACGCAAACACGTCGACGTTCGCCCTCAGGAAAGCAACGAGCGCGCTTTCCTATTTAGGGTCGAGAGTGGCACTGATGGTGAAGGTACCACCAGTGCTGTCCTCCTTGGCGGACACCTTCTTGGTCTCAGGTGGAGCTGCCATTGCCTTCTTACACTTGCCGGTGGAGCTCGATGGTGCATCCTCGACGGTAGTGCAGCACTCCGAAGAGGTGCGCTTGCTAGAGTGGGCATCAGAACTCTTGCCGGACTTGGTGTTCTTCTTCCCCCCAGGAGCTTCAGCGGCAAGTGATTTGCGATCTGTTGCGGCTGCTGCTTCCCGGTAGATCTTGTCGGCACAGATAAGAGCATCCTTCTTGTCGCCAGGGATAGAGATGACACTTACCGGGCCTGGCATCTTCAGAACATTGTATGCATAGTGAGAGGCTGCCATGAACTTGGCGAGTGCTGGACGGCCGAGTATCCCATTGTAGGGTAATGGAAAATAAGCAACATCAAACGTAACCCTCTTAGTCCTGAAGTTCAACTTGCTACCAAATGTTACCGGCAACGTGATCTTTCCCTTCGGCTTGCTCCTTCCCGGGTTTATTCCTTGGAATGTGCCGGTCTCTTCGAGCTCGCTGTCAAGGATCTGGAGTTTCTGGAGTACCGTGGAGTAGATCAAGTTCAAGCCGGCCCCGCCATCAACTAGCATCTTGGTGACCTTGAGGTTGCGGATAGTTGGTGAAACCAACATCGGCAAGCACCCGACTGCAGTTATGCGATCAGGGTGGTCCTCAATATCAAAGATGATAGGCGTGCTGGACCATTTCAGAGGCTTGCATGACTCGACAGGTGGTTCTGCTGCATTAACTTCCCGCACCCACTGCTTGAGCTGGCGGTGTGAAGTATGCAGAGAAGCACCACCGTCAACGCACAGGACCTCTGTGGCTTTCTGGAACTCCTGCTCATCAGTCTCATCATCATCCATGTCTTCTTCGTCGTCGTCATCTTCATCCTTGTCGCGGCCGCGAGGAGGTCTGTCTCCTTGCCGCTGCTTGGCCTTGCCGTGGCGTCCTCCTCGGCCGGGACATTTCTTGCCGGATCCTCCCGCACCTTCCTGGGCCTTCTCCTTGTTGCGCCGCTCATATTCAGCTTTCTGTTGCTCAACAAGCTGCTCGACTTTCTTGCAGCTCTGGAGATCGTGGCCCTTGGTGCGGTGGATCTTGCAATACTGCTTGTTGGTGCCATCCTGCTTGTCGGCGACCGCCACAGCCTCTGCGGTAATCACCTTGTTGGAGTCACCAGCTTTGGCTTTCTTGTCGCCACCACCATTGCCGGACTGCTCAACAACTAGCACCTCTTTGCCTTTCTTCTTCCTGTTATTTCGCCGCCGGTTTTTCCTTGCCGGGGCTGCATCCTCACTGTCACATCCCCCTGCTCCTATGTTCTCTCCGGGGAGTCTCCTCCCTTCCTCAGCACGTGCACACTTGTCGGCCAGGGCATATAGCTCACTAACGTCTCTGATCTTGCACATCGCCATTTCCTCCCGCATCCTGCGGTTTCGCACATTCTGATGGAACGCGCTAATCACCGCGGTAGGGTGGACGTCTGGGATGTTGTGTTGTACACTTCTGAATCTCTGAATGTACTTGCGCAGGGGCTCTCCTTCCTTCTGGACGAGCAGATGAAGGTCACTCTCTTGGCCATGAGGCTTGTGGCCGCCTGTGAAGGCGCCGACAAACTGATGGCATAGATCGGCCCAAGAGGATATGGAGTTGTCTGGCAAGTGCATGAGCTAGGATCTGACGTTGAGCTTGAGCACCAGTGGGAAGTAGTTGGCAAGGATCTTGTCGTCCCGTCCCCCGGCAGCCTACACCGCAATGGTGTAGTTGATGAGGAACTCCGACGGATGCGTCTTGCCGTCGTACTTCTCCGGTACGTCTGGCTTGAAGTTCTTCGTGCTGGGCCACTGGACTTGCCGCAGCTCACGAGTGAACGCAGGGCAACCTACTGCGTACGGCAAGTCTCCTGGTTCCCCTGGCGCATGCATGTCAACAGAGGGCCCAGCGCGCTTGTCGGATTGACGTCGCGCTTCTCTTTGGCGCTCGATGCGAGTACGAGCGTCTTCTTGCTGTCGATCGTGAAGAACTTAGCGCTGATCGCGACGAGCTCATGGATCTGAAGATGTGGTGGAGTCGTTGTCGAGGTGGATCCGGCGAGTCGGCAATCTTGGCCTTCGGGGTGGTGATTGCATGGTGGTTGCACCCCCACCAGTTTCGTCGCCACCGGCTCGTGCCTGGCAACCCTGCCGCGGCGGCGACGTGCTCGGCTGCCACGGAGTGTCGCCGTTGGCGTAGCCAATGAGACTATGAATGGTGGCCCTCCATTCGTCGATCTTGTCTAACGTCGGAGGGTAATCCAGGAGCAGTTGAGCTCGCGCCAAAGCTTCTGCCGGAGTGGTGGGTGGCAGTGGCGGACGGCGCGAGGAACGGAATATGCTCGGACTTCTAATTATATTAGAAGGAGCATTATCCCGTCTGGGCGACCGTGTCTCGCTTGTGCTGGCACGTTGGCGTGCATGCTGGTCTTGAGCGCCCCGGGACCCACCAGCTTGATCTTGGCCCAACAAACGTATGGTACTGCGAGTACCATGACACTGTCGGTCCTGCGCCTCCTAAGATGGGCGCGGAACAAGCACGGACGTCGAGGTCTGCGCCGCCTTGCCCTTGGACTTGGCAGCGTCGTGAGCTTCCTCGTCGACGTCCATCCTTCTGCCGGTGTCTACCCCACCACCTGTTTGCTCCGGTGGCAGTGGGATCGACGTGGACGGAACAGCTGCCTCTGAAGCCTTCTTCTTCGGTGGCATGTTGATGAAGGAAAATGAAGATCTAGCTCGTGTGAACGCCGGATCAGGTTCACGCAATCTCGACGCCCCCTACACAGCCTCCCGCCACGCGCGCCTGGAAAGGCCCCCAGAGCGACATGTTGTTGGATGCACTGGAGCATGGGCACAGAGTGGCCGCCTGCCGCGGCAAGCGCCTTGCCGCGGCCGTTGTCCTGTCGGGCCCGGAAGCTTGTCGCTCACCGTGCCTTGCCGGGACGCGCGGCGCGTCGCGACAAGTTCCTTGAAAATGCCTTGGTTGGCCTTCTCGGCAAGCTCCACTTGCCGGGGCCTTGTCTCCTGAGCTTGAATACTTTGTTCTTGAATGGCTCCAAAGGAACCACGGAGGACCTTGGCGGTCGCCCGGCAAGCCTTGCCACGGGTCGCTGCAACTGCCCGTGCACAAGTTCGGGATACTAGGGTACCCCTACTCTAGTACAGCGACACATTTCAACAAATTAGAAGTAGTACAAGCTAGAAAAGAATGCGAGATGTAACCTATATCACACTGCCAAGTCAAACGTGTCTTATGATAAGTGATTGTTGCGGGTTACACAACAGTAGTACTTCGATGTAAGAATATGGTGTGATAGACATATATTGTATGTTCTAGAAACAGGAACACATGTCTTATTCACAAGTATAATGTGTAAAGTAAGCAGATGGAATTCAACAAAATTAGAAGCAATACATGCTAGAGAACATACATAACATGCAGCCACATATAACAGTGCCGAGTTAGAGGGAGCACCTGTGATGGTGCACTAGGGGAGATGTGCTCATCATCAACACAGCTACGCTGAGTGTCTATGCATGTGTTGTCTTGCAAATCATCTTGGTGGATTGGAGGAGTAGAATCTGTAGAGGCCCTCCATTTGGAAGGAGCACCTTTATCCGCTGCCTTGCTAACTTCCTTCCGCTTTATTGATTTGAATTGTCAAGTTAAACCGACAAGAAAAAGCAATAAAGTTCACTCTTTAGAACTCATTCGTGCATGATACGGACAATCACTACTTTGATGTAAGGCAAACACATGATACCAGGATGGAATATGTACGAAAAACAGGATGACATGGCATATTCACAACTGTTTGTGTAAACTAAGCAAAAGCTATTTCAAAAAATTAGAAGCAATGCAAGCTAGACACCACATGAAAGATGCAACCAATATGACCCAGCCAAGTTAAAAGCGTCCCATCATAAATGGCATTTCAACAAATTAGAAGCAGCGCATGCTATAAATCATATGAAAGATGCAACTAATATCGCACTGCATATACTAAAGGTGACTCGTCATATTGATTGATGCGGGATACAAAAAACAATAGTTTTATGTAAGGACATGCTTAATAGACAGATGTACTATGTACTAAAAATAGGAAGGCATGTCACATTAACAGATATAATGTATAAACTAAGAAGAATAGCACATGCAATTTAACCAGATTGGAAGAATTACAATCTAGACACCATATGCAACATGCAACCACATATCACGCTGCCAAGTTAGAGCAACCACATGCGATGCTCGTGTAGGGGAAATGCGGTAATCAACTACAAAGCTACGTTCAGTATCTTCATCTAGCCTTGTTGTTTCTTGAGAATCATGTGGGGAGGCTGATGCTGCATTCTTTAAATGAGGATCTTTACTCAGAGTAGTCCACTGGCCTGACTGCCTCATCATAAGTGATTGATGATGGATACACAAGAACATTGATGTAAGAACATGGTTAATATACAGATGTACCAGTATGTACCAAAAACAGGAAGGCACGTCATATTCAAAGGTATAATGTGTAAGCTAAGCAGATGCAATTTAACTAAATTGGAAGCAATACAAGCTAGACATCCGGTTGGAGTGGTGAGCATGATCATCTAGGACCTGAGAGCCTGGTGGGACACGGGCTGCTTCACCACCATCGTCACTTTTTAGTTGGCTTCCAGATGATGCCTGTCTGTGCTGGGCTTGTCACTGGCTCGGCCAGTGCCCTAACTAGCTATTTGTCTTCTGGTGCTCTGGGGATGGTGGTTCATGTAAAAAATATCTTTCCTTATCTTAATAAAGACCAACTTCATCCTTTCGAATACAAGGTAGACACCATATGCAACATGCAACCACATATGACACCGTGAAGTTAAAGAAGGCACCTGGGACGGTGGTTCATGGCAAGCAAGATCATCAACTCTAGAGCTACGTTTACCATCTCCATCTGCTGACACTACACCCTTTAAAGGGCTGAAACGTGTCTGTCCTACCCGCGTACAAAGCTAGAGCGACTTCTCTCTTTTCTTTTCTGCTTCTGTCAAGGCAGAGATTGAAATACCCTTGCATAAAAACACAATAGTGAGAGTATGGGTGAAGTGTGTGCAAAACTAGTGCACTGTAAAAGTAGCAGATAGCAGGTGGCTGAAAAATAAATGACAGGACAGATATGATAGCTCTACAACATTGCATGGCAAACAAAATTAGATTCTACTCCGTATGATTTTGTAAATATATGAGCACAGGCATGGCTGGGAAATGCAGGTACTCCTCCAGCACACCACCACATGTAGTCCTATCAAAATAAAAGTCGACTGAAAATAAATAGGCAAGTCAATTTTTTTATGACCGTCCGATCTATAAGGAACAGGCAGATGGCCTTCGTCTACCTCCCGGTAGTCACTATTGATGATCTTTCTCGAACCGCCAGCGACCACAGGCCCAGACCCCTGCCTCTGCCGCCCCACGCTCCCCTCGACCTCACACCACCACCGTGCTTGGCAGAGCCCCCCGGCCATCCCTTTAATCCCGGCCGACCTCTAGATTGGGTGCCAGCAACTCTAGGTTCCACACACCCCTAAGATAAACACCGAGGTGCTGCTTCCCCAGCGTAATAGGCGGACTAGCGCCTGTTACGCCGGGGAATGCTTCCTTTAATCGGGAATCAACTGACCAGGAATTGAAATCCCGGGGGGGGGGGGGGCAACGGACCTCTAGCTAAGGTGAAATAGTATATGAGGATAAACCTTGTGCATCGCGAGTTACTAGGAATATCTAGTATCAAGAAGAAGCAGTCAACTAGTGTCTTCTATTGGATGAATACCGTGCAATCAGACACGTAATATTTGCACGAATAAGGAAGAGGAGTACCATTTCCGGTTGCTAGTGTTGTGTCCTCCAGATGTCGCGGTGATTTTCTTCTTTTTACCGGGGGATTCGATGTTTTGGAGGAGGGTGGAGCCTTGGACGAACCCATGGACAAATTGTTGACTCTGTTGCCGTGGACGTATGTCGGCAGAGGGGAAGCAGTCCGAGGCGGCGAAGGATGGCGTAGCAGGAACCACTCTGGTGCGGTGGACGGTGGAGAAGTTGGAGCGGCAGCGGTGGGGCATAGGACGACATGCTTGAACTTGCTTGGGTATGGACAACTCGGCCTCGGCTTCAACTACTAGCTGTGCAGGGCGTTGCGGTTGAGGTTGCGGTTGACGACGATGTCTGGTATCGGCTCCGGTGTGATGGAGGAGGGCGGCGGTTGATGGGTGAGATGGGGTGGCAGACGGAGGATGCTGGGGGTTTTGTGGCTGGTGGAGAGGTAGTTTTGGAGCCCACAGAGTACGAATGGGTAACCAGATGGGGGGGAGGGGAGCTAAGGGAGAACCATGTTTCGGTCTAGTACGCACTTGCTTTTGGTTTTCTTGAACAGATGGGACGTTCTTGTTTGAAATTTGGGGAAAGTACAAACTTTGCCCTGTCTTGAATTTCGGACCTACTACGGGTCGGGGGTAGGATGGTAATCCTAGGTGTCCCAAATAGTGGGCGGGAGCGATTTCAGCTGCGCGCATGTGTGCTTAGGCGGCCATTCTGTATGAATGTTTTTCGGAGGCAGTTGTGTGGCGTCTAGGTGAAGCTACAAACCTACCCCGGTTTAGACCTTTGGACATCGGGCCGGTAGGTTTCACGGGTCGGAGTTAGAAAAGTAATTTCCTTCTACCAAACATCGGTCTCACGCGGTTTCGAGTGAGTAGAGGCTCTTTTGGAACTTCGTTCGGAATTTTGAAACAGAAGTATTCACGTTTAGAGTACTCTTAAACTTGGAGCATTGACCTAAATAGACAACACTAAATTTGACCTTGTATGTTTGAAAACCTCATTAAATTATGCACTTCTTTTTGAAATTTTGACACTTGAAAATCATATAACTACGACTATTTTGGAATGGAGGAGGTAAATTTGAATCTATTTTGTACACGACTATATATGCTATTATGTACAGAAGCAGAGCAAATATTGGTGCCCCCATAATTTAGGTATGATTTACAAATGCCATGGTATCGAATTCAAATAATTGAATGGACTTCATGTTGAATTCAAATTTTTTTAAACCACCTTAAGTTGAATTTAAATGTATGCTAGTTCATAGCTAGCTATTTATAATGTTCATTGTGTAACTTTACACACACAACATGAACTATACTCACGTTTATATTCGATTGCTAAAGTGATGCATTGTCTGGAGTTCAAAATACTAACTATGTGGATCAATTATGTCGAAGAATAACATAGACATGCTCAAATTCGATAGAATCTAGATGTCTGATGGATCAATGACCGTTCCTTACGCGAATTACAAATATCATGAATACAATTTATATTTTTAATCAATGTGTACATCAGTCTTTTACGTGTAGTTTCACTCTCCATCGGTGGTCTCTCACACATGCTCACATGCTCTCTCCCGAGGTGTCTTTCTCATAGACATGCTCTCGATATAACCCTCCCTCCCTCTTGTAACCATTTACGACTGTTTTCACTAACCTTTATCAGAAGCACCCTTCCTCTCACAAGCATACACACGCACATTCCCAATCGACCCTTTCTATATACATAGACCTACCTACCTGTCTCCCGTACGCACATTATCTTTAGGCATGTCTCTCACACATTGTCTCACACCTCTCTTCCTAATCGACAAGTATGATTCTAGTAGAGCATTCTGTAGTATGCCCCTTAAAGTTAGGTTGGATGAATAGTAATATCAGAGATAAGGGGTTACCTTAGTGCGAGGAACTAGGGTTACAAATCCTAGCCGGCTTTGTCAGTGGACACAGAGTCCTTCACGATTCTGCTATCTTTGTCTTGTATGACTAGTCATCCATGGGTCTCCCTAAATGCGTCACAGGCCGACCAATGTGGCGCAGCTCGGAACTGAACCAAGGGCCTCACCTCAGCCCACCGGACCTCACGCGGTGAGACACCCTCTACCCCCAGGTCTCGTTATCTTCTCACACCCACACATACCAACACAGACATCACACAAAAAAATTCTCCTCGTGCCTCTATCCCCTCCCCCCTTGCATATACACACTCAAGGGCATCTCTCGTCGTGACATCATATTCGTCTCTCTCTCTCTAGACCTCTCTCATTTCTCGTGCTATCTCCCCCCCTCCCGTCGGCCCCTCTATCAATGCCTCTCTTGAATACATAATACACACATATACCTCTCTAGGCCCTGCCAAATACATCAACCACACATTCACACATGTTATATCACGTACCCCATTGATCTAAAAAGCACTCTCTTCACATTTATTTCGCATACAACATTCCTTTTGAATAAAGTCTGGCCGAAAAATTATTTTAGAATTTCTACATATATACAACATTACAAAGTTATATTGAGGAGTATGAACGTTAATTTGCATTGCATGGTGCCCACAATGATATTTATTCCGCACTGTGAATTTTTATATTTTTATACTATATATAATGTTAGTCATAATAAAGAGAAACGAAGAGCATCTCTCTCTCCATCGCATACACCCCCTCTACGCCCCTTTCACGTACGCACACAAACTATCTCCAGGTCCTCTAAAAGTACGCCCCCATCACATTCACGCATGTTTCATCTTTCTCTCACGATATATAAAGTGACGATCATTGTATTTGAAGCAAAAGCATGATACGTACATTGGACTTCAGAATCCACTCATTACGGTCACCATTTATGTTTTGTGGTTATTATACAGTCACAGGCTCACCGTATAGCTCTATATTAGCTCAAGACACGACTAGTTGACCAGTTAAACGCTCCATGTGGCACCTCTAGTGTTGCATCACATTATCTCACTACCATTGGGCCCACCTGTCGGCGTGTATCTACTCTACACTCTTATAAAAAACGGAGTTGGTGATGATGGTGTGCCTGCCATCCTGCAATATAGGCCGTCTGATTTATATCTGATGGATAGGAAGGAAACTATGGCAATTTTGCAAAAAGGTACCCACACACCTCTCCACATTTGCAAATAAGGCCTTCCCTCGTTCATCCTTTTTCTCTCACATGATAAACTACTTGTACAAATGCATCTTGATATTACGTGCAATGCAAGGGCATCTTGCTAGTAAGAATGAAAACAAACGACAAAAAATATTGGACGGGGTTCGAAGTCATGACCGCGGGCACAACGGACAAGGTGGTCTTGTATTGGTATGCTGAGCTGTCTGTTTTAACACACAGGAGCTGGTGTGGTGATTATACACACACGCACGCATGCACACAAACTGCATGCGCGCAACACTCACACGTACATACGTAGCCATGCACACACACAACACTCACACGTACATACGTAGCCATGCACACACGCAACACTCACACGCACACATGCACGCATGCATGCACGCACCACAGGACCAACACACTCTCTCACGCTCAACTGCTCAACCTACACGTGCATGTGCACACATCAGGCCCTGACAGACACAGAGACAACCAGGTGGTTCCCGTGCACGGGTTGGAGTCTTGTCGCGCCTGCGTAAATTTGTGTTTATGTGACCTTTTTCATATGTGCACTGACAGGTGGGACGCACAAGGAACGTGGTCAATTTAACTAGTCAACATAGTGCCACGTAGACTATTTGGCCGGTCAACAGAGTGCAATCCGATGTTGAACAGTGAGCAAGTGACCATATAATCACCGCAAAATGTATATAGTGACCGTAATGAGCGTATTCTAAAGTCCGGTGACCGTATTACGCTTTTCTCTCTGTAGGCCATCCAAAACTACATCTCTACACATTCTCGCATGTTACATCTAACAACTATGCAATATAACACTACTACTACACAATAACACAATAAATCATATGTGTTTTTAGTTTTACTGGATATCATATTGTTACTTAATTATTCAGTTTGCATACATTAAAATTGCCTTTGAAATGTATGTCCAGTATCATCTACCGCACGGGAAAAATCCTGCCCTTTCCTGTTTAACCGGGTTTATATTGATGGATCATGCGAAACAGCAAAACTATAGTACTACAGTACAACTAACAGTTCGCTGGGCCGCCGTGTCGTGTACTCCTCCATCGTAAGAGTGGAGCGCTCGCTTTCATAAATGTTCTAGTCCCTTTTGCCGACATGTGGGACATCAAGCTACCGGCTCCACGTGCCATACCAAAATATAGTGTAGAGCAGCAGGGGTGAAGCACCCCAGTCTGGCGCCAGTGTAGTAATGAGCAATGAGGCATCAAATCACAAAGCTGCACCTTTCCCGCAGTTAAGTTGGAGGGACGAAGTAATAATGCTAAAAACAGAAGTTGGAGGGACGAAGCAACCATCATTTCACTGATTGTTGAATCCGCTTCTCCCTATCTTCTTCAAGTTAACCACGTGTTGCTTCTGCTGTTGTTCTTCCTCATGTGGGATGCGGATCGGCTTGGTAAAGCACTGACATGTGGGACCGCATGTTAGCAAACCGCCAGGCCAACGTCATCTAAAAATAAGAAAACTCCCCCGCCATCCGCGCGACAAAATCACCTCCTTTTTACTAATCTTGATTTTATAATTTTTTAGATCAATATAATTGAGATTTGTATAGATAGCACACAGGAGCAAAACCAAGTGGTATGGTTAAGGGCATCCACAATGTGTAGCCAAATGTGAGAATAGCTTTTAGCATCGATGGGAACCATTGTGGACGGTGCTGCCAAAGCCAAAAAGATGGAAGCGAAGCTCCCTGATTGATTGATTGAAGGAATAAAAGAATGCAACATCTCTCCTCTTTCTCCCGTGCTTGGACGCATGTACATTATAGAGCATAGAGTCTACTCCACTGTCCCTTCTATCACAAATCACGAAGCAGTGAGGCATCAAATCACAAAGCACGGACGAAGCAACCATCATTTCACTCTTCGCTGACTCCGCTTCTTCATCATCTTCTTCGAGAAACCACCTCACCGCATTAAGCTGGACGGACGACGCTATTGTGTACTAGTACTAGTACATTTACACGTCGTTTGCTTCAACGGACTTCCTGGATGAAAAATAAGGCGGTTGTCTCGGCTTGCAGGCGGCACTTGAGAACGACTTACCATGGTCTCCCTCAATGGTGTTTTCCGTCGAACGCACTTTGCCAAACCGTAACGTTCGAGATATCGTCGACGTCACTGCAATGGGGAAGGAAGTCAAATAGTTACTACCTCCATTTTTTGTACACAAGGCCGATATATCAAAATTACAATTTACAGAAGGCCACTAACAATAATCGAGGCAAAATTGATGGGCTTTGCCTCGTAGTAGCAACCAAGGACATTAATATACCCTTGCATGCATGCAGAAGTGAGAAGGATGGTTTGCATGGCACTGCATTAATCAAGCGATGAGGAGTGAGATGGTTAGCTATTTGGGCTTTGGAGAAAAAAATACGCATTAATTGACACGACAAACGAGGATTTGTATCGATTAATCCCGCGAGGGAAAACCCCGCCTTTATTTTTTAACACTAGTACTCCTACGCACGTACTTGTATCCTGTTTGGGTCTAGATCTTGCATTGCCATACTTCGCCACATATTAAGCTTTCCTTATGTTTTCAAAACAAAAAGAAGGTACACTTGCGCATGGCTGTTGCGGTTGCACCGCGCCCTCACACAGTCGCTCCTACACGCTGCGGTCGCACCGCACCCTCACACAATTGCTCCTGCACACCGCAAACCCAACCAAGGGAATGCACCCTCACGGACACTTGCTACCGCATGTGATCAAACCAAACTCAGCCATTCTATCACTGACACATAATTTTTGTTCATACAGTATGTTTATCCAACCACATGTTGGGGAAGATCCGTACGGCTCGTGCGGTGGTCTGTTGGGGAAGAAGAAGAGGTGAGGAAGAAGGGTTAGGAGACGTAGGATATTCATCCAACTTCCTGAAACGGTCGACTGACCCAAATAATGAAAGTCAGGCGACTTGCATAAATATATGTTTTTACATAGAAAAAGATCCCTAAAAACAACAACATAATAAAAAACTATCACTGCTCACGAAACGAGACGGCCTCATCGACTTTGGCTACCGGCATGAACCAGTCGTAGCTGCCTGGTTGTCCTCAGCCTCAAGCTACTCGTTCACACGAAGCGTGCGGGCGCGCTACACAGACAAGAGCACCACCCGGTTCAAGTCCAGAACATCCGGTTCCGTCTGTAGGAGGGCCTCAATTGTAGCAGCATCCGCGTGCTCCATGTCGAGTTGAGCCTCAGCCGCCCAGTTCAAGTCCAGGATATCCTGTTCCGCCTGCAGGAGGGCCTTGATGACAGCGACATCCACGCGCTCCGCATCATGTTGAGCCTCTGCCGCCCGGTTCACATCCACGGCATCCGGTTCCACCTGTAGGAGAGCCTCAATGGCAGCGGCATGCGCGCACTCCGCATTGAGTTGAGCCTCCGCTTCCCGGTCCTCCTTTAGTATTGCTAGGTTGAACTGCTGGTCCGCCTGCACCGTGGGGGACCCGGACGCTGACACGAAGTTGACGTCCATCGTCTCATACACATCGGGGGCCTTCTGTGCCGCGACCTCCGCCATGAACATTGGATCGGCTTCCTCCTCCTTGTAACTTGGCTCCAGAGAACTCGGGGATCGACCCGCCGCAAAGCGAGCTTGGGAACGGAGGTCTGTGGTTCCGACCACTGCCGTGATTTCTGCGCGGCGCTCCGGCGTCAGTATCTTGTAGTACGTGATCTTATGGCGCACCAATGCTTTCCGGCGAACTAGGGGACGCTTGATGCGGGCTAGGGGATCGAAAGGTGGGGGAATGGGCTGGAGAGGAGGTGTGGTTTTGGGGCAGTGGGTGGCGTAGGCCGAGCAGCGAAGGTTCTGGTATGAATAGTGGTTCCGGTGATGACTGATCAATCGGTTTGACAGTATACCAGTCTTGTTGCATTTGCATTGAACCCTGGCACGCTGGACCCTCCATGTCGCTCACCGAATGGAACGCGCTTCGTCTTGCGTTTTTCTCTTGATCATGGGACCACATTTGGGAGCAAACCGGCGTCCCTCCCCCTCCCCCGCCCGCGTCATTTATACTACTACTCCCTCCGTTTTATGCAGAGTAAATAAAAAATAGAGGGAGTATACTACGAATGAGGATCCCCTGACGTGGCCGAACCCATTCAGTAACTGACATGCGAGGCCTAGCAAGCATGGGGCCCAACACTAAGTGACCGAAATGGAGGGTAAGGCATGGATACCTACGTCAGAGGATCCACTTCCACTACTACTCCCTCCTTCCATCTATATAGGGCCTAATGCGTTTTTCGAGGCTAACTTTGACCAAATGTTAGAGTAATAATATATGACATGCAACTTACACAAAGCATACAGTCAAATTCGTATGTGAAAGGAGATTCCAAAGATATAATTTTCACATTATACATCTCATGTACTATTAATCTTGTCAATAGTCAAAGGCAGTTTTGAAAAATGCATTAGAGCATGGTTAATAATGTAGCCAGTTGTTGGCTATAAAGAGATGCCACCTCACTTAGAGCCATCATAAAAATACTCATATAAGCATTGAATCTTTGCATGGTTAAGTAATAGGTTGGCTCTTAGAATGGCTATTAGGTTGGCTGTAAGCATTTAATATTTGCATGAGCAAGGTATATGATTGGAAGAGAGATGCATGCATACTATTTTTTCCTGATCTATGTCTTATAGCCAGGTTGTAGAATAAGAGCCCGCTTCACTCTCTCTCCTCTCTTCTCACTCCTCCAAGTAGGATTTTAATGAAATGGCAAGTCTTATAGCCTGCTGAGTAGGCCTTATTAGACTTGATCTTAGGGCCTATATAAATGGAAGTACGGAGTACTATGAGCACTGCATACTCTACTACAGATGTTGTCAGTACTCCACTAGTACTATTGGCCAGGGAGCTTTAAAAAGTTACTATTGGACTGGCTATATGTGGAGAAATCCTAGTAGGAAGAGCATGCGCAAGAACAAGCACATTCATGTGGTTGAAAACAAATTGGAAACCACCTCTGTTTGAATGCAAATCGAGGAATATGTACGAATCTAACAATATTGATTGGGCATTGTTGAATGTTGATATTTTTTCTGTAAGTTTGATCAAAGTAGAGATACTTTGACTACACATAAAACTTATATGTAAACTAGAAAGGATCGGAGGGAGCATATTGTACGTTCAAAAGCAAAACAAACATTGAATACCCTTTATATATGATTTGTGGATGCTATGATCACCGGTTCAAAATTTGGAATCCGCCTTAGGTATCACACATGCACCCACTCGTTCTCTCTCGCTTTCATCTCGGGTTCCAGAGATTGATTGAAAGAGGACTAGGGTGGGTACAATATGTTTGTTTCGCTCCCCCCCAGACCCCCCCCCCCGCAGGTCATTTCTATCATAGAAATAGACCAAACTTTTATCTCCTTGCATGACACGCAGTTGATCTCTCAACATCAATCGATCTCGTCAAGATGTGTCGGGGCATGAACTGAATGGTATGTCAAAACTAAGACGGGAAGCGACATGTAGTGGAGGCAAAGTGAAAATTTAAACGAACTGTTTGTTTGTATGCATGTCGGACAAATTACAACATTGGAAATACAAGCATGGTCTAGGCCCACATGCGAATGATACTCGGCGAAATGTTCAAATGAGGCATGCGGGAGGATGGACTCAACCGGAGGGCGGCATGATCGATGGAGAAGAGGGTTGGAGAGGAATGAGAAATAAGCAACGCCACGTGATTATACTTGAACGGCTCAAATAAACAATAAGTTGTCTCGTTTTTCCTTCCGTGTTGGTCACAGAGTAAGATCCTCCCTCCGTTTTTATTTACTCTGCATATTAGGTTTGACTGAAGTCAAACTTCATAAAATTTGACCAAATTTATTGAAAAAAATATGAATATTTACAATGGCAAATCTATATGATGTGAAAGTATATTCAATAATGAATCTAATGGTATTGATTTTTTATTGTATATGTTATTATTTCTGTCTATAAACTTTGTCAAAGTTTACAAAATTTGACTTTGGGCAAAGCTAAATTGCAGAGTAAGTAAAAACAGAGGGAGTGTGTAGGGACTAGTATAGTTACTACTGCCAAAACATGGTAAGTTGGACCCCTAAATGCGGCACGGATCAGGCACACCTCAATTATTCCTTCAAACAGTCGGAAACCTACATTTAGCACACCATCCGGCTACTTAATCAAGTGTTATGCTTCATTAGTTGAAAAGGAAAAGGGTGGTACCGTACCAAAAACCACCACATTTGGGGCTATAGGATAACAACTTGGTATTGTACCACATTTGAACCAGGGCACAAAAACCACTTGTTCTGCGCCTAATGCACAACGCGGAGCACTGACGCTCGAATTTGGCCGGGAAAATAGGGAAACCAACATGTGGGGCACACCTGTCGGGACGACCTGGCGCAGACTAGTCCAATGGAGTTGTTGGCCCATGACCTCCTCGCCACCGGCAACAGTTCAGGTGGGTCGTGGGGGCTAGCAATGTGGTGCAGCTCCTGCACCGTCTCTGGACACGGCAACCATGGTGAGTGACACACTCATCGTTGCTTGACATGGTAGGCTTCTGTGTTTCGAGGGTGGCGTTAGCGCTGTGGCACGACCAGCAGATCAACACCCGGCTCGTCGAGGATGCACGGGGCGCCAAAGTGCGTGCGCACCGTGACGCGTCCACGGAGTGGTGTACCACGGCCAACTGCATCCCCAGGACCTGAGACCATGCCGGGTCGTCCTGCTTTTCAATGACATGTGGGGATCGCATGTGAGCAAAGGGCATGTACAATGTTTCCACGACCGCAGCTGACTACCCTAGCACACCAAAAGCCCTCGTCCCTCACGCTGTCGTACGGTGCATTCCCAGCTGGCGCCAGCTGCCGCATTCATGCTGTCCATCCGTATGTCGTCGTTAAGAGGCTCGGTGCCCGAGGAACCAACTCCGGCGACTTAATGAAGCACCCGGACGCTTGGCCTCACCGGAATGGGCAACTTAAAGCGGCAATGCCCAACTAAACTCCACACCATAGAGCATCGTCCTACTACCTGGCAGCACATCTGCCATGACCGCGAGCGTGAACGCTCTGCGGGAGAGCTTGTCTTTAGGGATGAAGCTCGAGGTCTCCGCCCTCGCTCAAGTCGCCACTCGCAATGCAATAGTGGCGTAGCCGGACGCGGACGCGACCACGCAAGTGGTGGCCATGCTGGCGGCCGACGAAGGGAGCACCGTCAGCCACACGTCCTACTTGCCGACATCCAACGTCTAGCAGCGCCGAGGTCGGGGACTCCTCCGAGGATGAGTAGGGCATGGGATGCGGCATGGCATGGTGTGCCAACTAGTCGGTCCGTCTCCCGTGTTCTACTATTGCTTGCCGGAGACCGCACCTTCACTTCACAGGTCTTGAACCCCGCCCCCGTACATGGAGATCGTAGATGGATGACGTCGGTCACCGCCGTAGAATAGGTTTAGGGTCGGGTTTATTTTATTTTTCTGTCCTATAAAAGTTTGAAATGTAATGAAAATTTGTCGTGTTTGCATTAATCTCGTCCGGCATATATGAACTTTCACAATAATACTGAGATATATTGTAGGAGTATATGGAATGATGATTCATTTTTGTGTGTATAAACATAAAAGGTTTGACCCGAGACAAAGCTAACATGCGAAATAAAGAAACATATAGGGTCTACATACACAATTTATCTTAGGCACTCCAATAGTATGTCCCCTACACATTCACACATTTCACATCTTTCTACATATACGGGAACCTACAAAAGGGCTAACGTAAATTGCCTCTCTCTCCTCCCTGATTTTCATGGTGGTGGGCCCCTCCCTCCCCCCAATCTACAATCAACAGCTCACACGTTTCACATTATGTTAATTATGTAACTGGGATTACGTAGTTGTAGCATTACTTGTCCTAAAAAAATCCAGCTAAGCCAACCTCCCAGCATATCGCGCGGGAAAAGACGCGGGTGCGCCGTTTTAGTCGGGGTTACTGGATTACTAGTAGTAGTATCGATGGATCGCGCGAAGCACCAAGTTTTTTTTGAGGGGGTGAAGCACCAAGTTTAAAAGGAAAAAAGGCGGTACACTTACAGCACCCCTGTCGCGGTCGCATTACACCCCATACACGTTCGGTCCTGCACACGGCTCACGCAAACGGAACACGCTTCAGCTTGCCTCTTCACTGACATGTGGGACTGCATTGGAGAAACCGACCATGCACCAAACTCCCCCCGCCGACCACGCAAAAATCCCCCCCCCCCAAATTCCACCCAAATCCCAAATTCAACCGCCCTTCGGCTAACTAGCCAATAATATTCCCCAAACCCCCCTCCCAGCCCCCTCCACTCCATTCGCTCTGCCAAAGCACCTCCCCACCGCACCAATACGTTAGTGCCGCGGTTCGTCGAGGGGACGCACGGTGATCCTCTCGCTCCCACAGTACGCTTTTCTAGGCTGCCGTCCTCTAGCCGTGCTGCCGCCGCTAGCGACATTCTTGTGGAGACGCACAACGGTCAGCACCGCCACCACTGGCGACGTTCGTGTGGAGACGCCCGACGGTCAGCTTCTCCCACGGTACACGCATTCTAAACTGATGCCCGGTGCATGTCGGTGTAGCGTTGAATGTTAGCTGATAGACGCTGTTAATCTTACTATTTGCCAAAGTTGTTTACAATCAATATGCTCTGCTTAAGAAGCTTCCTTGCCCTGTTCTGCACTCAATCTGCTTAGCTGAGATGACATGCCAAGCCCGATTAGTTGCTAAAATATCCTACCATATATTTATTGCGACGTAGATTGCCATGGTCTAGTAGCCAATCTGTTAGGTGAAATAGCTCTACACCATTTTATACTCGATCTTGGTTGCTGAGATGGCCTTCGATAGTTTGATGTTTGTGTGCTCAGCCTCATTGACTGCTGAAACAACCTGCCATAATTTAGCACTTAAATCTGTTTGCTGAATTAGCTTTACATATATTTCATTACTTAGATCTGCTTGCCCAAATATCTTGCCATAGCTTTAAACATCGACCTAGGTATTTTTTTTGGACTTCATAGAAAAGCATGTAAGTTTTTCCTGTAATATCTAGTAGAAGAACTAATTTGTCTATCTAACATATGGACATGACTTGGGTAACTTCTGCTCGAAGATTCTCCGCTGCATATGTCGAGGGGGTTGAAAACTTCATGAACTTTATTAGAGCTGAGTATGGTGGTCCGAAATCAGATGTGCTCTACCCGTGTAGTAGTTGTATGAATTCAGTTACAAGACCCCAATCAACTATGCAAAATCATCTACACTTGTATGGGATGTCGGTCACATATGCTAGGTGGGTTTATCATGGTGAAGCTGTGAACATCAATCTTACTGACTATGTGGAAGCAGCAGATCACCATCTTGATCTGCCTGATGCTCAGGTGGAAGAGGAGGAGGAGGAGGTGGTGGCGGAGCCAGTGAGTTTGACCAACATTGAAACAATGCTATGAAATGCTCGTGCATTTCGTGAACTTTCACCTGCAGAAGAAAAACGGTGGGCCCGCATGTTGGAACAATGCAACATGGCTGTCACCCCATGAAATAAGCTGTCAATATTCTCAGCTATTGTCAGCTTTGTTTAGGTGAAGTCATTTGAGTGAATGACCAACAAATCATTCGATGCGATGTTGGCTACTTTCCGCAAATCTTTCCCGGATGCGTCTGAGCTACCACACACCTACAGTAAAATGAAGAATTTCCTTCATGCAGTTGGAATTGAATATGATATGCTCCATGTTTGTAATAATTGTGTTCTATTCTGGAAGGATTATGCCAACTTAAGTGAATGCCTTAAATGCAAATCATCAAGATGGAAAGATGGCGATGCTGTGAAGAGGATTCCTCATAATGTTCTAAGACATTTTCCAATTATACCAAGATTGTAGAGGTTGTTTCATGATGCTGAAACAAGGGAGGATGTACTGTGGCATTCTAGGAACCAGGAGTACAGAGATCAGAATGTAATGAGCCATCCATCTCATGGTAGTGACTGGAAAAGCTTCAATCAGAAACACAAAAAGTTTGTTGCTAACCCAAGAAACATTAGACTTGGCTTAGCTTCAGATGGATCTAACCCATTTGCCCACCAGAGCGCCACATATAGCATGTGGCAAGTGGTTGCTATCCCTTACAACATGCCTCCAAATGTCTACCCGCAGGTCCAAAAATTCCTAGAAAGGATTAATTTTTGCTCTAGTTTTGAGCTAGATAGTTTTTGCTCTAGTGCTTCACTTATATCTTTTAGAGCATGGTGGTGGATTAATTTTGAAGAAATTGGTGATCTCTCATCCTTCACTTATATTATTTTCAGAGTATTTTAGAATAGCATGGTATTTGCTATGGTTATACATTGGTCCTAGAAAGATGAGCATCCAAGTTGGGTATAATAAAAACTATCATAGGAAGTGAATTGGATGCTATGATCAACTTGATACTTGATGATTGTTTTGAGATAGGGAGGTAGTGATATTAAAGTCATGCTAGTTGGTTGATTATGAATTTAAATAATGCTTTTGTTGAAGTTAGCCAGTCTCATAGCATGCACGTATGGTTAAATTGTGTAACAAATTTGAAGCATGAAGTGTACCTGGCTTGTGCATCCTTATGAGTGGTGGTCGGGGACGAGCGATGGTCTTTTCCTACCAATCTATCCCCCTAGGAGCATGTGCGTAGTGCTTGGTTTTTGACGACTTCTAAATTTTTGCAATAATTATATGAGTTCTTATGACTAATGTTGAGTCCATGGATTGCTAGCCTCTTCGGTACCGTGCATTGCCCTTTCTCACCTTGAGAGTTGGTGCAAACTTCGCCGGTGCATCCAAACCCCGTGATATGATACGCTCTATGACACATAAACCTCCTTATATCTTCCTCAAAACAGCCACCATACCTACCTATTTATGGCATTTCCATAGCCATTCCAAGATATATTGCCATGCAACTTTCCACCATTCCGTTCATCATCATTATGACATACATTACTTTTGTCATATTGCCATTGCATGATCATGTAGTTGACATCGTATTTGTGGCAAAGCCACCATGCATAATTTTTATACATGTCACTCTTGATTCATTGCACCATCCCGGTACACCGACGAAGGCATTCATATAGAGCCATATCTTGTTCTAGTTTTGAGTTGTAATTCATGTGTTGTAATCAATAAAAGTGTGATGATCATCATTATTAGAGCATTGCCCAAAATAAAGAAAGGCCAAAAAAAGGAAAGGCCAACAGAAAAAAAAGAAAAAGAAAAAAACAAAATAAATAAATAAATAAAAGGGCAATGCTACCATCTCTTTTTCCACACTTGTGCTTCAAAGTAGCACCATGTTCTTCATGTAGAGAGTCTCATAGGTTGCCACTTTCATATACTAGTGGGAATTTTTCATTATAGAACTTGGCTTGTATATTACTATGATGGGCTTCCTCAAATGCCCTAGGTCTTCGTGAGAAAGCAAGTTGGATGCACACCCACTAGTTTTCTTTTGTTGAGCTTTCATTCATTTATAGCTCTAGTGCATCCGTTGCATGGCAATCCCTACTCCTCATGTTGACATCAATTGATGGGCATTCCCATAGCCCGTTGATTATCCTCGTCAATGTGAGACTTTCTCCTCTTTTTTGTCTTCTCCACACAATCCCCAATCATTATTCTATTCCACCCATAGTGCTATATCCATGGCTCACTCTCATGTATTGCGTGAAGGTTGAAAAAGTTTGAGATTATTTAAGTACGAAACAATAGCTTGGCTTGTCATCGGGGGTATAGAAGTTGGGAACATCTTTGTGTGACGAAAATGAAGCATAGCCTATTATTTTGAGAACACATGATTGCTTTTATTAGTATGCTTGAAGTATTACTATTTCTTTTGTCAATATGAACTTTTATCTTGAATCATTTGGATCTGAACATTCATGCCACAATAAATAAAATTACATTGAGAATTATGCTAGGTAGCATTCCACATCAAAAATTCTGTTTTTATGATTTACCTACTCGAGGACGAGCATGAATTAAGCTTGGGGATGCTTGATACGTCTTCAACGTATCTATAATTTTTGATTGTTCCATGCTATTATATTACCTGTTTTGGATGGTTATGGGCTTTATTTTATACATTATTATCATTTTTGGGACTAACCTACTAACCGGACGCCCAACCCGTATTGCTATTTTTTTTGCCTATTTCAGTATTTCAAAGAAAAGGAATATCAAACGGAGTCCAAACGGAATGAAACCTTCGGAAGCGTGATTTTTGGAATGAACGTGATCTAGAGGACTTGGAGTGCAAGTCAAGAAGCAGCCGAGGCGGCCACGAGAGGGTAGGCCTCCCCCGCCCTATAGGGCGCGCCCCCTGTCTCGTGGGCCCCTCGGGCGGCCACCGACGTACTTCTTCCTCCTATATAAGCCTACATACCCGAAAACATCCAGGGAGCAACCGAAACACAATTTCCACCACCGTAACCTTTTGTATCCGCGAGATCCCAGCTTGGAGCCGTGGCCGGCATTCTGCCGGAGGGGGAATCCACCACGGAGGGCTTCTACATCAACACCATAGCCCCTCCGATGAGTTGTGAGTAGTTTACCACACACCTTCGGGTCCATAGTTATTATCTAGTTGGCTTCTTCTCTATTTTTGGATCTCAATACAATGTTATCCCCCTCTCTTGTGGAGACCTATTCGATGTAATCTCTTTTTGCGGTGTGTTTGTCGAGATCCGATGAATTGTGGGTTTATGATCAAGTTTATCTATGGATAATAATTGAATCTTCTCTGAATTCTTTTATATGATTGAGTTATATTTGCAAGTCTGTTCGAATTATCGGTTTGGTTTGGACTACTAGATTAATCTTTCTTGCCATGGGAGAAGTGCTTAGCTTTGGGTTCAATCTTGCGGTGTTCTTACCCAGTGACAGAAAGAGTTGCAAGAAACGTATTGTATTGTTGCCATCGAGGATAAAAAGATGGGGTTTATATCATATTGCTTGAGTTTATCCCTCTATATCATGTCATCTTGCTTAATGCGTTACTCTGTTCTTATGAACTTAATACTCTAGATGCATGCTAGATAGCGGTCGATGTGTGGAGTAATAGTAGTAGATGCAGGCAGGAGTCGGTCTACTTGTTGCGGACGTGATGCCTATATACATGATCATGCCTAGATAACGTCATAATTATTCGCTTTTCTATCAATTGCTCGACAGTAATTTGTTCACCCACCGTAATACTTATGCTCTCGAGAGAAGCCACTAGTGAAACCTATGGCCCCCGGGTCTATGTCTTATCATATTTGCTTCCAATATACTTTTATTTGCATCTTTTTTTCTGCATCTATATTATAAAATACCAAAAATATATTTATCTTATCATATTATATTTATGAGATCTCACTTTCGCAAGTGGCCGTGAAGGGATTGACAACCCCCTTTGTCGCGTTGGTTGCGAGTTCTTTGTTTGTTTGTGTAGGTTCGTGGGACTTGTTGAGAAGCCTCCTACTGGATTGATACCTTGGTTCTCAAAAACTGAGGGAAATACTTACGCTACTGTGCTGCATCACCCTTTCCTCTTCAAGGAAAACCAACGCAAGCTCAAGACGTAGCACATGTCCCAATGCGTTTGTTTAGCATTGGTGGGCTCGAAGGTGGCTCGCTCAGCTGGTGTGGACGAGCTGCCCTGGCAAGGGTCTTGCCAGGGCCGCTGAGGTTTCCCCTGGCAAGGGTCCTTGCCGGGGAAGCCTGCTTCGTCCATCCGACCTTTGTGGCTGTGGTCCTTGTCATTGCTTCGTTTGTCTTGTGTCTCCGGCTTCTCTCCGGCTTCCCTCTCCTGCCCTGTTATGCGTGGCCGTGGCGGGTGGCTCTGACTGCCAGCACACAAGTAAAGGGGTCAAAAGCAAAGCCCCTACTTTTGTACACCGACAGGAGCCCCAGGGCCTGGGCCATACATAAGCGCAACACATTGTTGGGCCAGGCCCAGAATGGTGCGCGGGTAGTTGGGGCGGATTTTTACTGCGGTAACTATGATGTCCGCTGTGCTTCCCCCATGACCTGTGTTGAACGCGCGACGTGGGGGTCGTGCACGCGCATGACGGAAGCATGCTGGCGTCATGCCGTGGCGGACAGTAAAGAGGCGGCTTGCGTGTCTCTTTGAGATCGCAGAACGACTGCTCATTTACTGCCCTCGCTTGGGAACCATCGATCCACGCATCCCACCGCGCCTATCCCTTGTGCCACGTTCGCTACATGCACGATGCAGGGTGAATGGCAGGCGCGCGGGATATGGAAAGTCGTGCGCGTGCGTGGGTCGATTCCCACGCGCCTTTAATGGAGTGAGGAGGGCGGTCGACGGCCCCGCCCGTTGTCACTTCAATGGGCCGGATTGGCGGAGAGGGGGCGGCCGAGCATCGCCCCCACCCTTTATAAAGAGGGGAGCGGGAGGAACAGTGCCTCCTCAATCCTTCGCCGTCTGCCTCTCTGCATTCCTGCTTCCTCCTTTCTTCTGCCATGGCAAGGGGGCGTGGTGACGCTTCATCGATGGCGGCGAGTGTCTCGGCTCGACAACGCATCGCCCCTCCCCAAGAGCTCGTGGTGGCAGAGCCGGCCACGAGAGGGAGGGGAGGGGGCGAGGTCGAGGCCGTCGTGGCGCTCGAGGGAGAGGAGGACGGGGCGGCAGATCGGCCTCGCCTCTGCCATCGTCCCCTTCTCCTATGGAGGGCCACGTCGGGGACAACCCTTATGAATTCTTCGCCAGGTTGCGCCGACCGGCGCGCTGTCGTCTCCGTCTCCCGACCCCGTTTGCTCGGGCCATGGAGCTGGATCCACCGCAGGCGTTGCAGCTGCATATGAGGGTTTGTGGGAATAGCGGCATATGGGCCGATGTCGAGTTCCCCGCCCCTCACGTCATGTACCTTCGTCGAGGATGGAAGACCTTCGCCCGCGTCCACAGCCTGATGTCGGGGCTCGTCCTTCTCTTCAAGTTGATGGAGGACGGCCTGCTCTCTGTCAAGGTTTTTCGAGACCTTGGCACTCATCTAAAGTGTTGTGAGGCGAGCTCCTCCAACGATGAAGATTCCTCCTCGAGCGGGAGTGACGAGGAGGACAGCGGCAGCGACGATGAGGGTAGCAGGCGGCAAGATGACGGGTCCGACTAGGCATCCGGTGCATCGCTCCGGGGCGGCACCGGCGACTCCATCATCCGCGTCGCCGGCTCCTTGAACTTCTCAGTGTTGCCTCCTTGGGCGGCTGGTGTTGGGAGGCTGTCAAGTCGGAGTACGCGGGCACCGACGCCTTCATAGCGTATTGTCAGTCATGCCGCCTCGTCTTCCAGCTCTTCCTCCGGCGCCGCTATCACCATCCAACCTTTGGGCGGCCACCGAGATGTTTCCTTGGTATCTTCTGCCGCCCGTAGCTTGCGTAGGCGCCCCTTTTTCCCTTTTGCCTTCTTGTTCCATTTCCTGAGGAGAGGGACAAGAAAGGGATTACAGGCACCTTATCTCTTTTTAGTCTTGTAAGCCTTCAGGCCTTCATTAATTTTAGAACTTGTAATCCCCCTGTTCATGTTTTTCATTCCGCAAGAACTATACATGTATGGGATGTTTTTAATGAAAAGGGATGTTTGTCGGGCTTTCCGTTTGCGGGTGAAACCCACGGCAACGATCGAATCCTTGTTTACATCTAAAGTAAACGTTTTTCGCGTGGCAACTGGCCTTGTCGTTCCCCCATCTCGCTTGACCTTTCTCATGCTCTTGGCGGAGGCAGGGATGAGATGAGTTCGGGCTCCACGTTCTATCCCCTTGTTGCCGCGACTACGACCAACCTCGGACCCAGGAGATAATCCTTGAGTTCGGAAAGAGGGGAGCACGGTAGCCTGGATATAAAACGAGGTTTCACATACCCCTGTTCATAACGAAATGCATGATAGGGGATAAAGGACTTATCTAAACCTGCAGCCCCCGGCAACCTTGGCTTGCCGTGGAGGGATCCTTGCATTCGCAGCCCCCGGCAACTTTGGCTTGCCGGGGTCGGGGCACCGGTTCGTTCCTTTCTTCCAAACAGCTCGGTAGAAATGCTTACGTGTCCTGTGAACCAAAAAGGACAAAGAAGAAACAGAGGGATGCATACTCGACCTCTAAGCTAGGGGTTAGCCGCTGCCAAGCGCTATCAACCCTAACCGAGGAAGAGACTCAACCTAGCATGCATGCTATAACTTAGGGCGCCAGCGCTTCGTTTATTAGTGCTCAGGGTCTGCGCCTGGCTTTGTACAAAGGGTTACATGCCTTGCTGGCAAGGCTTGTACAAAAGAGTGACTTGCCAGGAGGCCCGGCAGCCGCTCCTTATGGGTAAAACTTGCGGAGATGCTCGATGTTCCAGGAGTTGCTCACTGGAATGGCATCTTCGGTCTCCAGGCGGATGGCGCCGGGCCTGGTGACTCGTGTTACCCGATAAGGGCCTTCCCACTTTGGTGTCAACATGTTGGAATTCTTGGCCGACTGAACGTATCGAAGAACAAGGTCGCCTTCCTCAAAGCTCCGGGCATGAACCTTGCGACTATGGTAGCGGCGCAAGGCTTGCTGGTAGCGTGCTGCTCTCACAGCCGCCCGAAGATGATCTTCCTCAAGGAGCGTTGGGTCATCCTGTCGCAGCCGCTCTTGCTCAAGCTCATCATAAGCGAGCACTCGAGGTGATCCGTATATGAGTTCCATGGGGAGAACTTCTTCTGCCCCGTAAACCAGGGCAAAGGGGTTCTGGTCGGTAGCTCAATTTGGCATCGTCCTGATCGACCAAAGAACCACCAGCAACTTATCAATCCAGGGCCTTCCACTCTTGCGCAGCCTATCGAAAGTCTTCGTTCTTAAGCCTCACAGAACTTCAGCATTTGCTCTCTCCGCTTGGCCGTTGCTCCGTGGGTGTGCCACGGAAGCAAAGCAGACCTTGCTGCCGAGATCCTCAATGTATTGCATGAAGGCATGGCTTGTGAACTATGTGCCGTTGTCGGTGATGATCCTGTTGGACACCCCAAAATGGCAAACTAGTCCCTTGAAGAACTTGATGGCTGACCGCGCCGTCACCTTCCTCACTGCTTCCACCTCTGGCCACTTTGTGAACTTGTCGATGGCAACATACAAGTACTCAAAGCCCCCGACGGTGCAGGGGAAGGGGCCCAATATGTCAAGCCCCTAGACCGAGAAGGGCCAGGAGAGAGGGATGGTTTGAAAGGCCTGGGCTGGTTGATGAAGCTTCTTTGAATGGAATTGGCACGCTTCACATTTGGTTACTAGTGCCGTCGCATCCTGGAGGGCAGTGGGCCAGAAGAAGCCTTGCCGGAAAGCCTTGCCGGCAAGGGCCCTTGACCCTATGTGGGAACCACATATGCCTCCATGTATCTCCGCCAACAGCTCTAGTCCTTCCTCTCGGGAGATGCACTTCAATTTCACCCCATTTGGTCTCCTTCTGTACAACACGCTGTCAACGAATTGATACAGAGCAGACTCGCGGGCTACTCTTTTTGCTTCTTCCTACTCCTCAGAAGCTCTCCTACTTGGAGGAATTGGACAGTGTGCTGTGCCCATGCCGGAGCCTGTGGCGCGACGACAAGGACTGAAGGCATCTCTTCCGCCGCGGAAGCAGCCCTCTCGACGGCCATGGCCTCAGGCCCTGCCGGAGTTGGCGGCCCCGCGGCAAGGCCGGCATCCGCGGCAGCACCCCGCCAGCAGCCCCGGAAGGCTCGGAGGGGAAGTACTTGTTGGGGCTTAGCCTTCTCCGCTTGTTTTGCCCGGCTGATGGTTCGACGGATGGTTGAGTCAGCTGAAGCACAAAAGTACCTGGTTCCACAGGTAGCTTGAGGGCAGCGTGCTTTGACAGGTAGTCGGTGATGTCGTTCTCCGTCAGAGGGACGTGCTCCGCTTGTATACCGTCAAAGCACTCCTCCAACTTCCTCACTTCATCTACGTAAGCTTCCATCAATGGGCTTTGGTAATCTTTGTTGATCTGCCTGACGAGTAGTTGCGAGTCGCCCCTGACGATAAGCTTTTTGACTCCGAGGTCCGCTGCGATCCTGAGACCAGCAAGCAAACCCTCATACTCGGCGGTGTTGTTGGTCGACATCTCCCGCGGAAAGTGCATTTGGACGACGTACTTGAGGTGCTCTCCGGTGGGTGCGACAAGCAGTACACCGGCACCGGTGCCTTGCAGCGAAAAAACCCCATCAAAGCACATGATCCAGTTGCAGCTCGTTTCCTTGCCGGGGAGAGTGGTCTCCTGTACCTCTTCATTGGGCGTTGAGGTCCATTTTGCAACAAACTCCGCCAAGACTCTGCTCTGAATCGTCGAGGTACTTTCAAACTTTAGACCGAAACTTGACAGCTCCAGGGCCCATTCCATGATCCTCCCCGTTGCATCTGGGTTATGCAGTATCCATTGCAACAAGAGGTGGGTAACCACGGTGATCTCGTGCGCTTGGAAGTAGTGGCGCAACTTCCTCGAGGCCATAAGGAGGCCGAAGAGCAATTTTTGTACACCTGAGTACCTCGACCTCGCTCCCTGTAAAAGGGAGCTGACGAAGTAAACCGGGTGTTGCACCATCTTCTTCCTCTGCGCCACTTCACCCGGCCGTGTGGGCCCTACCGCACCGGCGTCAGCCCCTGCCAGGGACTCAATCTTGCCGGGAACAAGTCCTGTCGGGGACTCAGTCTTGCTGGGACCGAGCCCTGCCGGGGAGGGTTATGGCTCGCCAACCGTTGACTCTGCCGCTGCCGCTGTCTCTTTGTCGACCTCTCTCTGCGCCACTAATGCAGCGCTAACCACTTGATTTGTTGCTACTAGATATAGCAGCAATGGCTCTTCTGGTTTAGGCGCAACCAGCACCGGGGCTGAGGAGAGGTACTTCTTCAAGTCTTGCAATGCCGCCTCGGCCTGTGGGGTCCACTCCACTGGGCATGTCTTCTTTAATATCTTGAAAAAGGGGAGGGCACGCTCCGCGGATTTGGAGATGAATCTGCTCATGGCGGCAATGCAGCTAGTGAGCCGACGCACGTCCTTGATTCGTCTAGTGCCTCAATTTGCTCGATAGCCTTAATCTTGTCCGGGTTTGCCTCAATCCCGCGTTGTAACACAAAGAACCCGAGAAGCTTGCCGGACGGGACACCGAAGACACACTTCTCAGGGTTCAATTTGAGGTTGATCTTGCGCAGGTTCCCAAATGTTTTCTCCAGATCCCGCACAAGTGTTGCCTTGTCCTTGGTTTTGACCACTATGTCATCCATATATGCTTCCATATTTCTATGTAGCTGGGGTTCAAAACCAATTTGGACTGCTCTTGCAAAGGTAGAGCCAGCACTCTTCAACCCGAAAGGCATCCGTAAAAAGCAATACATACCACATGGGGTGATGAATGCTGTCTTTTCTTCGTCTTCTTTGTCATGAAGATCTGGTGGTATCTTGAGTAGGCGTCGAGGAACGATAACATGTCACACCCAGCCGTGGAGTCAACAATCTGGTCGATGCGTGGTAACGGGAACAAATCCTTTGGACAAGCCTTATTGATGTCTGTGTAATCAGTACGCACCCTCCACTTCCCGTTTGCCTTGCGCACCACTACCGGATTGGTCAACCACATCGGACGGAGTACTCCTCTTACCAAGCCAGCCGCCTCTAGCTTCCTGATTTCTTCCGTGATGAACTCTTGCCTCTCCAGAGCTTGCTTCCTGACCTTCTGCTTGACGGGCCGCGCATGAGGACATACATCAAGATGGTGCTCAATCACTTTCCTGGGAACACCGGGGATGTCGGAGGCTTGCCACGCAAACACATCAACATTCGCCCGCAGGAAAGTGACGAGCTCGCTTTCCTATTTGCCGTTGAGGGTGGAGCTTATGGTAAAAGCCCCACCCGTGTCGTCCTCCTTGACGGGCACCTTCTTGGTCTCCGGTGGCGCAGCTCTGGACTTCTTACTCTTGCCGGCGGAGCTCTTTGGCACGTCCTCAACGGTAGCACAATACCCCGGAGAGGTGCGCTTGCCGGAGTGAGTGTGAAGGGTCTCACCGGTCTTCTTCCCTCCCGGCGCTCCATCGGCAGGAGCAGGTGCCTTAGCGGCAGCTGCTGCAACTGCCTCCCGGTAGAGCTGGTCAGCACAAACCAACACATCTTTCTTGTCGGAGGGGACGGTGATGATGTTCATCGGCCCAGGCATCTTTAGCATGTTATAGGCGTAGTGTGAGGCTGCCATGAACTTGGCTAGTGTCGGGCGGCCGAGGATCCCATTGAAAGGCAAGGGGATCTCGGCTACATAAAAAACAATCCTCTCCGTCCTGTGGTCCAGCTCGCCTCCGAAGGTCACGGGCAGCGTGACCTTTCCCTTTGGCTGGCTCCTCCCCGGATTAACCCCTTGGAACATGCCCGTCTCCTCGAGGTCTTCATCAGGGATCTGCAGCCTCTTGACCACAACAGGTGGGATCAAGTTCAGGCCGGCCCCGCCGTCAACCAACATCTTCGTCACCTTGAGGTTGCGGATCATTGGGGAAACCAACAACGGCAAGCACCCGACCGCAGTAGTGCGGTCGGGGTGGTCCTTGGTGTCGAAGATGATGGGCATGCTAGACAATTTCAGCGGTTTCCGCGCGTCGAACAATGGCTCTATCACTGTGATCTCTTGCACCCACTGCTTGAGCTGGCGGTGAGATGTATGCAGCGAGGCGCCACCATCGACGCACATGGCCTCTGTGGATTTCTGGAACTCGTGATCGCCGGACTCGTCGTCCCCGTTGTGATCATCGTCTTCTTGCTTCTTGTCGCGGCCCCGGGCGGTCCTCTCCTGCTGACTATCTTTGCCGCGGCGGCCTCCTTGGCCGCCACGTTTCTTGCTGGACCCTTCGGCACCATCTTGGCCCTTCTCCTTGTCCCGCCGCTCATACTCAGCCTTCTGCTTCTCAGCGAGCAACTCTACTTGCCGGCAGTTTTGGAGATCATGGCCCTTGGTGCGATGGATCTTGCAATACTTCTTGTCGGAGCCTCCTGGCTTGTCGGCGGCCGCCAAGGCCCGGCAAGCGACACACCCAGCAACCTCCTTGCCGGGGTCGCTCGCCTTAGTCTTCTTGCTGGCGTTGGTGTCATCGAATCCCTCGACGGCAAGCACAACCTTGCCCTTGTGTTTCCTGTGACGGCGCCGGCCCTTCTTCGCTGGGGTGGCGGTATCGCTAGTGGAGTCGGTTTCCGCGCCGGCATATTCGCCGGGGTACTTCCTTCCGTCTTCAGCGTGAGCGCATTGATCGGCCAGGACATAAAGTTCGGCCACATCCTTGACCTTGTTCATCGCCAGCTCTTCGCGCATCTTGCGGTTGCGCACATTCTGGTGTAACGCACTGATCACGGTGGCAGGATGAACATCGGGGATGTTGTACTGCACCCGGCTGAACCTTTGGATGTACTTGCGCAAGTTTTCTCCTTCCTTCTAGGGGTTGATGTGTAAATCACTCACCTGGCCATGAGCTTGGTGACCTCCAGTAAAGGCACCAACAAACTCATGCCACAGATCCGCCCAGGAAGAGATGGAATCCATTGGCAAGTGCATCAACCATGAACATAACATTAGGCTTGAGTGCCAACGGGAAGTAGTTGGCAATCACCTTATCATCACGAGCCCCAACAGCTTGCATCACGATGGTGTAGATGCTGAGGAACTCTGACTGGTGAGTCTTGCTGTTGTACTTCTCGCCAACGTCGGGCTTGAACATGCGGTGGGAGGGCCACTGGAACTGCCGTAGCTCACGGGTGAAGGCCGGACAACCCACCTGGTAGGGTAGGCCACCGTAGCCTCCTGGCGCTGGGTGGTCCGTAGCGGGCCCTGCCCGCCTGTCCGACTTGTGGCGCGCGTCACGTCGGAGCTCGATGGTGGTTCGAGAGTCCTCATGATCCTGCTCCTGAAGGACTTGGCGCTGATCATGGTTTGTTCGTGGGTCAGACGATGCGATGGAGTTATCATCACGAGCATCGTCACGATGGGTCGTCGCCCGCGATGGCCGGTGCAGAGGAGGTGATACACCATGGCCGCATCGCCTCCGGCTCGGCCCCCGCTGGCAGGCGGTGGCTCGACGGAGCGACGGCCCGCGGGTCCCGCCGGTCGCAACTCATCGTTGTTGGCGATGCCGAAGAGGCTCCGAACGGTGGCCCTCCATTCGTCAAGCTTCTCCGCAGTGGGAGGGAAGTCGAGAAGGAGCTGCATGTGTGCCAGGGCTTCTGCTGCCGTGGGCGGCGGCGAGAGCTGGGTGGACCGCGATGCGCTTCGACTTCTAACCATGTTAGAAGGAGCCTCACCACGGCCTCACAATCGTCCGCCACCCTCGTCGGCGCCTCGGTGCGCATACTGACCTCCCTCATCTTGCGAGGGCGTATGGGGCTCTTCCCAGGGTGGCGCCCTGGGTCGTCAGCGGGGCGGCGCTGCCCATCACGCACGATCTGAGAAGAGCGCTCCGTGGACGCTGACGTTGGTGTCTTGGAGGTTGCCGCGCCATCGGTTGGCGGCATGACGACGTCCCTGGAGGGCCCCGTGCCGCCTGTGAGGGGTCCGACTCCGTCTCTAGGGCCGGCGCCGTGCTGCTCGTCGCCCATCGTAAAAACGACGCCGCCCACCGGGCCTGGACTGCCAAGGCGATGTGGGTGTTCACGGGTCGCGCCACGGGTCCTCTCCATGACTGGCCCGCTATTGGCCCGCACCGGTGACGGCAGTCCGGTCCCGGATGAACCGATCGCCGTGGTCTTCTTCTTCTTAGGAGCCATGGCGATGATAAACTGCTGGGCTTACCACTCGACCAGATTCTCACAATTGCGCGCCCACTACCTGGCGCGCCAAAGATGTCGGTGGGAAATGACACCTATGGGATCACAAGAATCCCTCCTACGGTTACAGGGCGCGGGATCGTGCGAAGAGCGGGACTAGTGGACAAGACAAAGGGGATTTACCCAGGTTCGGGCCGCAAAGATGCGCAAAACCCTACGATCTTGCTTTGGTGGATGCATTTAGTGTTCTTGAGTTCTTGAACTAGCTCTAGGTGTTGCCAAGTTCCAAAGAGCTGAATCCCTCTTCGGTGCGCCATGGGCCTCCTTTTATAGGCGAAAGGGGCTGCCAATGTGGCACATAGGAGGTGGAAAGTGCTACAGTGTTGCGAGCTTATCGCTAGTGTTATAGGACAAAGCGCATTTAATGCGAGGCTTAGGTGTCCCTTCACTTTATCGGGGACAGGAGCGAGGCCCGTCCCATCCATCGCCGCTCCTCCTTGCTTCGACACGCGCCCTGGCCAGCGATGCATGCGACTCCATGTAGGCAGGCAGGCAGCTGAGGTGGCACGATGGTGGAGCCTCCACGAAGGGCTGCATGTTGCCACGCAGGTGCCTGCCCAGCTGGTTGGGTCGGCAGCTGCATGCGAACGGCGACAGAGACTTGGCTGGCATGGGCCTGGCAGTGGCCCTGCTAGCGCGCCTGGCGAGAGCCTTGCCGGGTGGCCCGGCAAGGGTCTCGCTGCGGCACGCTGTTGTTCCCGGCAAGGACCTTGCCAGGGGTTTCGTGGGCTTCCTCGGTAAGAACCCTGCCGATGATTGTTGCCTTCCTATCCTTTTGATCTTGACTATTCTTTGTCTTCACAAAGATCTGCATGCCACCATGGAGGTGCCTCCTATGCCTGTCCCAATGCGTTTGTTTAGTGTTGGTGGGCTCGAAGGTGGCTCGCTCAGCTGGTGTGGACGAGCTGCCCCGACAAGGGTCTTGCCGAGGCTGCCCCCGGCAAGGGTCCTTGCCGGGGAAGCCTGCTTCGTCTATCCGACCTTTGTGGCATTGGTCCTTGTCATTGCTTCGTTTGTCTTGTGCTTTCGGCTTCTCTCCGGCTTCCCTCTCCTGCCCTGTTATGCGCGGCCATGGCGGGTGGCTCTGACTGCCCGCGCACAAGTAAAGGGGTTAAAAGCAGAGCCCCTACTTTTGTACACCGGCAGATGGGCAGGAAGTTGATGATGCCCTTTACGCACTAGCAATGGGTCCTGATACTCGGGTAAGACATTATGAATCTTGCGTTGTTGGAGATGTGCGCTACAACACCCTTGCACGCAAGAAGGCAGGAAGACACAAAACAGTGCCATGATGAGCACGGATACGTACGACAGAGAGACAACTGAAATGTATGCTAACATAACAGACATTGTTCAGTTGCAGTATATCTCCAGTTTCGAGGTTCATCGGTGTGTGGTTCTGTTGTGCTGTCGTTGGTATAACTTGTTTTCCAGGATCGCAAAACCCAGAGCCGATGATTATTTCAAATCCATCAATGTCAAGGCGGCGTACCAGACGAATGAGCCTTTTATTTTGGCAAATAAAGCAACACATATATTTTTCTTGGAAGACACATTTGCACGTAGCAATGGCTGGAGAGTATTGCAAAGGTTTGAGAAGATGAATTCATTTAATGAAGTTGCACAATAAGATGATGCTTACACTGCTCCTGATGTACAAGATTCCACAAATGTTCCTAATATCTTTGAGAACCATCACGTCAATGACGCTGGCAAAAAGATTGCTTGTCGTGCTGTGGACATACAAGAGTTGATCAAGAAGAAGCCACCGTTCGAGGACATTGAGGATGAAGAAGAAGATGACACTGTGGGGAATTACGATTCAGACTAATACACATGGCGAAGATGTTGACCTGCTGCTACGGATGATGATTAGATTGCTTTTGTCGTATTTGCCTGTCAGAAGACGTTTTTTATCTACTATGTGAAATTGTGTTTGCTATGACAACTGAAACCTGATGAACGTGTTGTTTAGTATTTTGTTGTGAGAACATCACTTATTATGTATGATGATTTGTATTTGGCGATTGTATGACGACTAAAACATGATGACATTGTTGTTTAGTTGTACTCATATTTGGCTATGAAACTTGAATTTCATGACATAGTTTGCTGTTGGACTGCAATTTGCTCAACATCTTCGAATGGGAACAAAGCTGAACCAACAGGGCCTCTGCTAATTTATTTATTTATTTGCAAAAGGGCCTCTGCTATTTATTTATTTATGAGCAAAAGGGGATCCCCCTAGATTTCCGTTAAAATAAATCACTAGATGTTCACAACACTACGCCCAACCTGCTAAACAGGTTTCATTCATTACTAGTTTCAGCAAAGTGCGCATGTCATAGCCACCGAATACATCATGAGTGCTACATACACTGCAAATAAAGAGACAATCATCCTACAGAGCACATCGATTTTGCCCATTATCTTCACAAGCTCTTTCATCTCCTCATTGCTGTCAAGGCCGTTCAACAGTTGTTGCTTGGCCATGATCAGAGGAACTGCATCTTTAACCTTCTGCTCTGCATCTTCCTCTTCTGCTGTTCCTTCAGTTACTTGTCCAACACCACAACCTGCTGGTATTGGGATTCCTTGGCTAACCAAATAATCAGGGTAGTTGCATTCCCCTACATCAACAACTTCCCATAAATACAAATCACATGAATCTTCCCTTTTCTGCACGAATCAAATTGGAAGATCATCAACCAAACTATTAAAATCAGCAACTGAAAGCAGCAGAACAACACTTAAACATATTATTACCCTATGATTCAGGCATTTGTAGAGGACTCGAACAGGGTTGAGGATTGTGGTTGAGATGCGATGGATGACTCTGCGTGATTTGCAGCAGTGGCACCACACTAATGGCAGCGGGTTGCGATGAGCAACCGGCTGCGGTGCGTGTGCCGATGGGGGTGTGATGAGACCCACAGGCGATGGTATGGGTGGTGACTTGACACATATCTGGTTGTTGTCTGCTAAAGAGCAGGTGGACGAGCAGGCAGCAGACATGGTTGCTATGGCCAGAGCTTCTGATGCTAGGCAAAGTAAGTAGAGAAGAGGAGAAGCGAATGTTGGATATGCCAGTTTCATTACTTGCAGAGTAGCATAGCACCATATATAGTCATAGTCAAGGTTTGGATTTGAACCAGCTACAGGAGCACGCCTCTTTTTTTTTTCTAAAACTCAACAATGTCTCTTTACTAGTACACTAGCTTGTTCTGTACACCTTCTCAAGTCTTTGATTTCCTTTTTCCTTTTTTGCAAGGAAGGAAGGAGGACAACATTGAGAGTACCTGGGACTCGAACCCAAGACCTCTTAGTTGAAAACCAAGGGTGCTAGTCACTTATGTGGCGAACGTTCCCTGGGAGGAGGACGGCAAACAAACGCATTTTCCTCGCAGTTTTGGTTGCGACGCAAGATCAAACGGTCGCAGTTTCAGGAATGTTATCAGACGAATGAGCACAATTTTTCTTTTCTTCCTATATATAAAAAAGTAGGCTACTTGGTGTCGGCTTAGTCAACAAATATTGTGCTAACCTTGACCGTTGGATTGACATTCAACGTCTGTCGTATTTCTTTAGTCTCTTCTTCCTCCAACCACCAAAGCCAAACCAGCGCCGGCGGGACAGCCTGCTCCTGCCTCCCAGGGCTGGCTATACTGCCGCGCATGCATTGTGGCCACATCGCACCCTATAACTCTGCGCATCTTCCCCGGATCCTGTTCATTCCCGTCCGACAACTCACCATCGTCCTTCGCCTTGGTTCGCTCGCCGCGGCGCCGCCCTCCGATGTTGTCAACATGGTCAACAACCGAGAGGAATAAAGAGATGACTATACTAGTGAGGATGATAGTAGGGACCCAGCAGCGCGCAGTAATTTTGGTTTTTCAGGATGGAGAACGGTATCAACTGGGTTGTGCGGGAGCTGTGGCCCGTCTAGACCAGGCTTTTATTTCATACGTTTACCACATGACCAGCCCAATTTGTTTTTTTTTTCAGTCTGAAAATGGCTAGCCCAGCTATTTTGTTTTTTGCAGAATAACCAACATAGGCATACTTGCTTTTCTATGCCCTACTGGGCCGGAAATCTTTCAAGACAAGGAGGGATGCATTCAGGCTTGCCCAGCAAATGGGCTATAAGTAATAAGAAATGGGCTATAAGTGATAATAAATGGGCTGTAAAATGAAAAAATACAGCAAACAGGCAATAATTCGAAAATACTTTTTTCTTTCGGATTTTGATATTTTAAATTTCATTGTTTTTGTGCGGGTAAAATTTCATTGGATTTAAATTAATGTATGTTTAGTTTTAAAATTAATTTGAATCTGGCTAGAAATTTCAGGCTGTCTGCTGTTTGGGACAGATTTGGAGGCTGACGTGTGGGTCTACTAGGTTGACATGTACGAAAGGCTTTGTCAACTTAGTCCACAAACGATTCTAGTAGCAGTGACCGTTGGATGTTAATCCAACGGCCATGCTACTTCTTCAATATCTGATCTTCTTGCTCTAGCCGCCCAAACTAGTGCTGGTGGGACTGCCTGCTCCCACCTCCCGTGGCCGGTTGTGCTGCCGCACAGGCTGCACCGCCCCACCCTACTCCATTGCTAGCCAGGCCATTCCTCTACTCACCCACACCTCCTGTTATTTTCCGGCGACAGCAGCCGAACCAGTAAACCCTCGTACTCCCCACTGCGTGGGCAACCACTGCCGAGTCTTCCCTGGCTCCGTGTCCTTCGCTTTCTAGGCCTTGCCGTCGTCCATCGCCCTAGTGCTCTCAACGCGGTGTGGTCAACGTGGTCAACGAACGACATCCATCGGAAGTGGACTGTACGTGGAGAGGCTGACAGCTGGGTCCACAACCGCACACAAGGAAATGCCTCCTTATTATGCACAAAATAATGATTCCTCCACTGATAGCTGGGACCCACCGGAAGGGCCTCTGTATTTCGCAAAAAAACGTTCCCCCCGCTGACAGCTTGGACCCACCAACTATATCTTCGCATGCAAGGAAGTGCCTCCTTATTATGCAAAAAATGAATACTCCCCTGCTAGTTGGGACCCACCATTGTGGGAGGCTCACTTGTGGGCCTACTAAGTTGACAGGGACGGAGGGCTTTGTCAACTTAGTCAATATGAACGATTCTAGCTCCAGTGACCGTACGATGTCCATCCAACAGCTGTAGTGCTCCTTCAACCTCTGGTCTTCTTGCTTCAGCCGCCCAAACCAACGCAGGTCATGTTGCGTGCTCCTGCCTCCCATGGCCGGCTGTGCTGCGGCGGAGGCCTCACCGCCTGTTACTACTCCCACCGCTGGCCAGGCCCTGCGGCGACGGCAGCCTCACACCGCAGCCGAACCAGTGAACCCTCGTACTCCTCTCCACGTGGGCATCCACTGCCGTGTCTTCCCCTTCCTAGGCCTCATCGTCGTCCATCGCCTTGGTGCTCTCGGCACAGCATGGTCAATGTGGTCAATGAATACTTCCATAGGAAGAGTACTGTACATGGAGAGGCTAACAGATGGGTCCACGACAGTAGCAAGGAAGTGCCTCCTTATTGCACGGAAAATAAAGATTCCTCCACTTGACAGCAGGGACCCACTGGACGGGCCACCGTATTTTGTGAAAAAAACATTCCCCCTGACTGCTGGGACCCACCAGCTACATCTTCGCAGGCAAGGAAGTGCCTGACAGTCGGGACCCACCTGGTCAAAGCATACATAGCGTTGTCATTCTGGTCGTGAACGTGTACGCACATACTGGTTGATCGCTCTTTTTGCAGGCTGAAGTGATGAACCGTGTCCGAGTATGGAAGGGCATCTATCGTAGTAGAGGCGCGCATGTAGCATGTACATGTACGTACAGCTAGGGTCCAAGAAAGTAAATACGTCCATGTACATACGTATGGGCGGGGTCTCGAACGCCTACTCACACATACGTACGGCCAGAGCTCGTGTACATGGCTGGGTTGAAACGGAGAACCGCGTCGTCGTGTTCATCGGCAGCCAACCGACTGGGTCGGAACGGAATGCGTCATGTTCATTGGGAGGAAACTGGCTTGGACGGAACAGCCGATCAAAGCAAGGCCTGGCGTACCGCAGAACGGAGGAAACGACCTTATGTTCGACCGGCCGTAGTCAAAACAGGATCCTGTTCATCAGGAGGGGTCTGGTGTACCGCAAAACGGAGGAAACGGACTTGTGTTTGAGTGCCTACGGTCGAAACGAGGTCCTCTTGATTGGGAGGGGTGTGGCATACCACAAAATGGAGGAAACAGACTTGTGTTGGAGTGCTACGGTTGAAGCGGGGGTCCTGTTCATCGGGAGGGGTGTGGCGTACCGCAAAACGGGACTCCACGGGCTACTACTCATCTCCACTGTCGACCTCCTTCAGCCTCCATGGTCTACTATTCATCCACTGTCGACCTTCTCCAGCCTTCACCTATGACTGTTCATCCACGGGCTCCTGTTCATCTAGCCTAAATTGCTCCTCCACCGGCTACTATTCAACCAGCCCTCTCCATGGGGTCCTGTTCAACCACCCCTCCACAGGCTACTATTCATCCAGCCCTCCACCGGCTACTGTTCAACTAGCCCTCCACTGGGTCCTGTTCATCCAGCCCTCCATGAGGTCCTGTTCATCCACCCCCAACCGGCTCGATCCAATGGGGTCCTGTTCATACAGAAGCAACGACCTCTACTACCACGGGGTCCTGTTCATCAAACACCCCCCCAACAACAATCACTGTTCATCAAGGGCAGGAGGCAGTAGGTTCGATTAGCTTCATTTAGCAGCAGTAGCGAAGGAATCGCTCGATCGGGATTAATTAACAGCCAGGGATCGATCGATTGCTTGGGTTCAGTAACGCGTAGCCTACGGTGCAATCGCTCGGGATCAATAGGCGAACACCTCGCTCGGGTTCAGTTAGATCCAAATGCCTCACACCCATGCATGTACGTGTGTGAGAGAATCGTGCATCGCTCGGCCCCTGACCACCCACCGTAACCGGGAACTCCCCGATATTTTCCTCGCCCTCGCTTCTACCACGGTTTTTTCTGTCATGGACAGCCCAAAGAATGTCATGCAGCCGCGTCTCCGGCCCGCCCAGGACGAAAAGCCCGTTTTCTGTCATGATTTTTTGTCATAGAAGTAGGAGCCCACCACATCTATGATGATACTAGGTTTTGTCAAAATTATCGTCATAGAAGTGTCATAAGCATGACAAAAAAATTCGTTCATCCCAAAATGTCACAGATGTGTCTTTTTTTGTAATGCATGTAATTGCTTTACTTTATCGCTATGTGTTAGGAATAGTTGTAGAAGCAATAGTTGGCGAGACGACCCCGACGCAATGATGGAGATCAAGTTGTCGAGCCGGTGACGATGTATATCATGACGGTGCTTTGGAGATGGAGACTAAAGGAACAAGATGATGATGGCCATATCATGTCACATATTTTGATTGCATGTGATGTTTATCCTTTATGCATCTTTATTTTTCTTAGAACGGCGGTAGCATTATAAGATGATCCCTTCACTAAATTTCAAGATAAAAGTGTTCTCCCTTAGTATGTACCATTGCCAAAGTTCGTCGTTTCAAAGAACCTCGTGATGATTGGGTGTGATAGACTCTACGTTCACATACAACGGGTGTAAGAAAGTTTTGCACATGCAAAATACTTGGGTTAAACTTGACGAGCCTAGCATGTACAGACATGGTCTCGGAACACTGGAGACCGAAAGGTCGAATGTGAGTCATATAGTAGATATGATCAACATAGAGATGTTCACCATTGATGACTACCCCGTCTCACGTGATGATCGGACATGGGTTAGTTGATTTGGATCATGTATCACTTAGATAACTTGAGGGATGTTTATTTAAGTGGGAGTTCATTAGTAATTTGATTAATTGAACTTAATTTATCATGAACTTAGTCCTGATAGTATTTGCATATCTATGTTGTAGATCAATAGCCAGAGCTACCGTTCCCCTGAATTTTAATGCATTCCTAGAGAAAGCTAAGTTGAAAGATGATGGTAGCAACTACACGGATTGGGTCCATAACTTGAGGAATATCCTCATTGATGCACAGAAGAATTATGTCCTTGATGCACCGCTAGGTGACAGACCTACTGCAGGAGCAAATGCAGATGTTATGAACGTCTGGCGGGCTCGATCTGATGACTACTCAATAGTTTAGTGTGCCATGCTTTACGGCTTAGAACTGCGACTTCAAAGACGTTTTGAATGTCATGGAGAATATGAGATATTTCAAGAGTTGAAGTTAACATTTCAAGAAAATGCCCGGGTTGAGATATATGAAGTCGCCAAATAGTTCTATAGCTACAAGATGGAGGAGAATAGTTCTGTCATTGAACACATACTCATAATGTATGGGTATCATAACCACTTGACTCAGCTGGGAGTTGATCTTTCAGTTGATAGTGTTATTGACAGAGTTCTTCAATCACTTCCACCAAGCTACAAAGGCTTCGTGATGAACTATAATATGCAATGGATAAATAAAATGATTCCTGAGCTCTTCGCAATGCTTAAGGCCGCGGAGGTAGAAAACAAGAAGGAGCATCAAGTGTTGATGGTTAACAAGACCGCTACTTTCAAGAAAAAGGGCAAGGGAACGAAAGTTAACTTCAAGAAGAATGGCAAGAAAGTTGCCACTCCCGGGAAGAAGCCCAAAGCTGGACCCAAGCCTAAAGCTGAGTGCTTCTACTGCAAAGGGAATGGTCACTGGAAGTGAAACTGCCCCAAATACTTGGCGGATAAGAAGGATGGCAAAGTGAACAAAGGTATATTTGATATACAAGTTATTGATGTGTACCTTACTAATGCTCGTAGGAGCGCTTGGGCATTTGATACTGGTTCGGTTTCTCATATTTGTAACTTGAAACAGGACCTATGGAATAAACGAAGATTTCCTAAGGACGAGGTGATGATGCGTGTCGGGAATGGTTCCAAGGTCGATGTGATCGCTGTCGGCACGCTACCTCTACATCTATCTTCAGGATTAGCTTTAGACCTCAATAGTTGTTATTTGGTGCCAGCGTTGAGCATGAACATTATATCTGGATCTTGTTTATTGCGAGAAGGTTATTCATTTAAATCAGAGAATAATGGTTGTTCTATTTATATGAGTAATATCTTTTATGGTCATGCACCCTTGATGGATGGTCTAATTTTATTGAATCTCGATCGTAGTGATACACATATTCATAATAATGATGCCAAAAGATGCAAAGTTGATAATGATAGTGCATCATATTTGTGGGACTGTCGTTTAAGTCATATTGGTGTAAAGCGCATGAAGAAACTCCATGCGGATGGACTTTTGGAATCACTTGATTATGAATCATTTGATACATGTGAACCATGCCTCATGGGCAAGATGACTAAAACTCCATTCCCCGGAACAATGGAGCGAGCTAATGACTTATTGGAAATAATACATACCGATGTATGCGGTCCGATGAGTGTTGAAGCATGCAGCGGGTATCGTTATTTTCTGACCTTCACAGACGATTTGAGTAGGTATGGGTATATTTACTTGATGAAACACAAGTCTGAAACATTTAAAAAGTTCAAAGAATTTCAGAGTGAAGTGGAGAATCATCATAATAAGTAAATAAAGTTTCTACAATCTGATCGCATAGGCGAATATATGAGTTACGAGTTTGGCCTTCATTTAAAACAATGTGGAATTGTTTCACAACTCACGCCACCTGGAACACCACATCGTAATGGTGTGTCCAAACGTCGTAACCGTACTTTATTAGATATGGTGCGATCTATGATGTATCTTACCAATTTACAACTATCGTTTTGGGGTTATGCATTAGAGACATTAGTATTCACGTTAAATAGGGTACCGTCTAAATCCGTTGATACGACACCGTACGACCTGTGGTTTGGCAAGAAACCTAAGTTGTCTTTTCATAAAGTTTAGGGATGCGATGCCTATGTCAAAAGGCTTCAGCCTGATAAGCTCAAACCTAAATCGGAGAAGTGCGTGTTCATAGGATACTCTAAAGAGACTATCAGGTACACCTTCTACCACAGATCCAAAGGCAAGATCTTTGTTGCTAAGAATGGATCCTTTCTAGAGAAGGAGTTTCTCTCGAAAGAAGTGAGTGGGAGGAAAGTAGAACTTGATGAGGTAATTGTAGCTTCTCTTGAATTGGAATGTAGCACATTAGATAAAACTGTTCCCGTGATACCTACACCAACTAGAGAGGAAGCTAGTGATGATGATCATGAAACTTCAGATCAAGTTACTACTGGACCTCGTAGGTCAATAGAGCTCGTTCCACACCAAAGTGGTACAGTAATCCTGTCCTAGAAGTCATGTTACTAGACCATGGCGAACCTACGAACTATGAAGAATCTATATGATGAGCCCAGATTCCAATAAATGGCCTGAGGCCATGAAATCTGAGATAAGATCCATGTATGAGAACAAAGTATGGACTTTGGTCGACTTGCCCGATGATCGGCAAGCCATTGAGAATAAATGGATCTTCAAGAAGACAGACGCTGATGGTAATGTCACAATCTACAAAGCTCGACTTTTTGCGAAAGGTTTTCGACAAGTTCAAGGGGTTGACTATGATGAGACCTTCTCACCTGTAGCGATGCTTAAGTCAATCCGAATCATGTTAGCAATTACCGCATTTTATAATTATGAAATCCGGCAAATGGACGTCAAAACTGCATTCCTTAATGTATTTCTTAAAGATGAGTTTTATATGATGCAACTAGAAGGTTTTGTCGATCCTAAAGGTGCTGACAAAGTCTGTAAACTCTAGCGATCCATCTATAGACTGGTGCAAGCATCTTGGAGTTGGAATATATGCTTTGATGAGGTGATCAAAGCATATGGTTTTATACAAACTTATGGTGAAGCCTATATTTACAAGAAAGTGAGTGGAAGCTCTGTAGCATTTCTGATATTATATGTGGATGACATATTATTGATTGGAAATAATATATAATTTCTGGATAGCATAAAAGGATACTTGAATAAGAATTTTTCAATGAAAAACCTTGGTGAAGCTGCTTATATATTGGGCATCAAGATCTATAGGGATAGATCGATATGCTTAAAATTACTTTCACAAAGCACATACCTTGATAAAGTTTTGAAGAAGTTCAAAATGGATTAGTCAAAGAAAGGGTTCTTGCCTGTGTTACAAGGTGTGAAATTGAATCAGACTCAAAGCCCGACCATCGCAGAAGATAGAGAGAAATTGAAAGTCATTCCCTATGACTCAGCCATAGGTTCTATCATGTATGCCATGATGTGTACAAGACCTGATGTGTGCGTTGCCATAAGTTTGGCTTGGAGGTACCGAAGTAATCCAGGAGTGGATAACTGGATAGCAGACCAAGCATATGTTTCTCGTTTATGGAGGGGATGAAGAGCTCGTCGTAAATGGTTACATCGATGATAGCTTCGACACTGATCCAGATGACTCTAAGTCACACATCGGATACGTATTTATATTGAATGGTGGAGTTGGCAGTTAGTCCAATGATACTCTCCATCGTATCTACTTTTCCTAACGCTTTTCCTCTTGTTTTGGACTCTAACTTGCATGTTTTGAATGAAACTAACCCGGACTGACGCTATATTCAGCAGAACTACAATGGTGTTGTTTTTGTGAAGAAATAAAAGTCTCGGATTGGAACGAATCTTTGCGAGGATTTTTTATTCAATAGAAGAGAATTTTTTGGAGCCAAGAAACACTAGAGGGGGCACCTGGGCGGGCACAACCCACCAGGCCCCCCCTCCAGGCGCGCCTAGGTGGGTTGTCCCCACCTGGTAGCCCCACAGACTCCAACCCTAATACTATAAAATCACATATTTGGAGAGAAAAAACCAGGGAGAAAGAATTATCGCGTTTCATGAGACGGAGCCGCCACCACCTCCTGTTCTTCCTCGGGAGGCCAGATCTGGAGTCTGTTTGGGGCTTCGAAGAGGGGGATCTTTGATATTCGTCATCACCAACCCTTCTCCATCGCCAATTCCATGATCCTCCCCATCGGGAGTGAGTAATTCCTTTGTAGGCTTGCTAGTTGGTGAGGAGTTGGAAGATATTCCTCATGTAATTGAGTTAGTTTTGTTAGGTCTTGATCCCTAGTATCCATTATGTTTTGAGATTGATGTTGCTACGACTTTGCCATGCTTAATGCTTGTCACTTTGGGCCCGGGTGCCATGATTTCATATCTGAACCATTTATGTTATCACCATTATATCTATGTTCTAGATCCGATATTGCAAGTTATAGTCACATACTATGTGTTATGATCCGGCAACCCCGGAGTGACAATAGTCAGGACACTTCCCAGTGATGACTGTAGTTTGAGGAGTTCATGTATTAACTATGTGTTAGTGCTTTGTTCTGGTTCTCTATTAAAAGGAGGCCTTAATATCCCTTAGTTTCCAATAGGAACCCACTGCCACGGGAGGGTAGGTCAAAAGATGTCATGCATGTTCTTTCCATAAGCACGTATGACTATTTACGGAATACATGCCTACATTATATTTATGAACTGGAGCTAGTGCCGTATCGCCCTAGGTTATGACTGTTATATGATGAATATCATCCAATGAATTCACCGATCCAATGCCTACAAATTTCTCTTATATTGTTTCCGCTAAGTTACTACTGCTGCTGTTACTATTACACTTGCTACAAAATCATTGCTATAACTTTTATTGTTACTATTGCTGCCGCTACTACTATCAAAACTATCATATTACTTTGCTATTGATCTCTTTGGTGCAGATAATTAATCTCCAAGTGTGGTTGAATTGACAACTCAGCTGCTAATACTTGCAAATATTCTTTGGCTCCCCATGTGTCGAATCAATAAATTTGGGTTGAATACTCTACCCTTAAAAACTGTTGCGATCCCCTATACTTATGGGTTATCAAGACATTTTTCTAGCACTGTTGCCAGGAAGCATAGCTATATTTGTGGAGTCAGTTGGGATTACAATCAAATTATCACTATGAAGAATCTTAAGGACGCTAAGACTAAGATTTTTCCCTCCAAGATGAGGGGAGGTAAGGACTTGCCATCTAGCTCTACACTTGATTCACCTTCTGTTATAAGTAAGTTTGCAACACCACCACATGCTATTATTGATGATGTCGGATATGTCGCAAGTTATTGATGATGCTACTTCTTCTATGAATGATATTTATGATGATGCTAGTACCTTGCTTGATGATAATGTCCACTAGGTGAATTTCTTGATCAACAACTTGCTAGAACTAAAGCTTTTGAGAATGTTGAAACTGCTGAAATTGTTGAAACTGAAGAAGAGCTTGAAACTGAAAATCTTGAAACGCCTATTAGAACTAGTTCTCCTAGATATGAATTGCTAAAGGTAACAGAAGGTTATGTTATGGATGAGGAGACAACTAGAGACGTTCTTGCTTGCATAGATAGAGATGATCTTAAGAAATTAGTATGCAAACTGAAAGAAAAATCTTTGAACGGTAGAATGAAATGTGATCCTAATTTTTCTACTTCACCTATCTTTGTTGACAATAAGGATTTTGAATTCTATGTCGACCCGGAGTTAATTACTTTGGTTGAATCTGATCCTTTCCATGGTTATGAAACTGAAACTGTTGTGGCACACCTTACTAAGTTGAATGACATAGCCACTCTTTTTGCACATAATGTGAAAATTCGCTACTATTACATTCTCAAATTATTTCCATTCTCATTAAAGGGTGATGCTAAGACTTGCTATAATACTCTTGATCCTGGTTGTGTGCATAGTCCCCAGGATATGATTTATTACTTCTCTGAAAAATATTTTCCTGCTCATAAGAAACAAGCTGCCTTACAAGAAATATTTAACTTTGTGCAAATTGAAGAAGAGAGTCTCCCACAAGCTTGGGGGAGGTTTCTCCAATTACTTAATGCTTTGCCTAATCATCCTCTTAAGAAAAATGAAATACTTGATATTCTATAATGGACTAACCAATGCTTCTAGGGATGTCCTAGATAGTTGTGTTGGTTGTGTTTTCGAGGGATGAACTGTTGGACAAGCTAAAGAATTATTGAATAACATATTGGAAAATTATGATGATTGGACTCTTCCCAAACCACCACTCAAACCTAGTCTGAAGAAGAGGGGTATCTTATATCTCTGTCCTGAAGGTATGCAAGAGGCAAAGAAATCTATGAAGAAAAAAGGTATTAAGATTGAGGGTGTCAAAAATTTACCTCCTATTGAAGAAATACATGGGATTGATACACCACCACCACCTAAGGTGGTAGAGGTAAATTCTAAATGAAATTCAATGACAATCCTCACAATATGCATCCTAGTCAATGGATTTACGAGTTTGAAAATTACATTAGAAAGCAAGATCACTTCAATGCAAATGTTATGAAACAATTGAAATACAATTCTGATATGATTGCTCGCTTGAGTGACATGTTATTTAGAATCTCAAGTGATGTTAGAGGTGTAGGAAAACATGCCTCTATGGTTCAAACTCAACTAGAGAAAGTTTCTAAATCTCAAAGACAATTGCTTGATGAAATGAACAATAATATAAGTGATTTTGCTATTAGAGTAGCAACTAGAGGAGGTAAAATGAATCAGGAACCACTTTATCCTGAGGGACACCCAAAAAGAACTGAACAATACTATCAAAGAATTAACATTGATGCACCTAGTCCTTCTAAGAAGAAAAAAAAGAAGAAAAATGATAGGACTTTGCATGCCTCTAGTGAACCTGAAGTAGAAAAACCTCGTGATAATGATAATGAAGTTTCTATCTCTAATGACGAAACTCAATCTGGTAATGAACAATCACCTTTTGATGATGAAAAAGATAATGATGAGGTTCATTAAGACACTCAAACAAATAATAAAGAACCAGACAATTATGCTGAGATAGAACCAGCTGTTGATCTTGATAACCCACAACCCAAGAATAAAAGATATGATAAAAGGGACTTTATTGCTAGAAAGCATGGGAAGGAAAGAGAACCATGGGTTCAAAAACCTATGCCCTTTCCACCTAAGTAAACTAAAAAGGAAAGATGATGAAGAATTTGAACGCTTTGCTGAAATGATTAGGCCAGTCTTTTGCGTACTTGCTTGACTGATATCTTGAAAATGCCTCCTTATGCAAAGTACATGAAAGACATGATCCCAACAAGAGAAAAATACCGAAAGATAAAATCTCCACCATGCTTGCTAATTATACTTTTAAAGATGGAGTACCTAATAAACTTGGAGATCCGGGAATCCCCACTTTACCTTGATCCATCAAAAGAAACTATGTGAAAACTGCTTTATGTGATTTAGGAGCTGGTGTTAGTGTTATGCCTTTATATTTATATAAAAGACTTGATTTGAATAAACTCACACCTACTGAAATATCTTTGCAAATGGCTGATAAATCTACTGCCACACCTATCAGTATTTGTGAGGATGTGCCCGTTGTCGTTGCTAATGTTACTATCTTGACAGACTTTGTTATACTTGAGATGCCCGAGGATGACAACATGTCGATTATACTTGGTAGTCCCTTTTTGAATACCACAGGGGCTATTACCGATTGCAATAAAAGCAAGGTCACTTTTCATATCAATGTTAATGAGCATACTGTGCACTTTCCGAAGAAACAATTCCAAGTGAATGGTATTAATGTTATTGAAAAATCCCCGACAATCACTATTGGAAGTTTTCAACTACCTCTACCTACTGCCAAAAAGAAATATGAAATGCTTATTGTTGGGGACATTCATATCCCCATTGAGGTAACTTAGTGATTTACGTAAGTTCTTTCGTTTCATGCTAATCGAAAGTGGATGTTAATAAGACTTGATCAACCTCATCAATCGATCATTTTTGAGAGGTATGAAGTTGATGAATATAGTGAGTACTACCTTTTGTCCCTACCTTTTGTTTTCTATTTTTATTAGGTAAATAAAATAAAATCCCATGTTTTGTCTATTTTCTGAATTTCCCGTGCAATAAAAAATGACCCAAAAATAATAGTTCTCCTAATGCTCCAAAATTTTAATACGATTTTTTCTGAATATTTAAGAATTTTTTATGCAAATAACATCAGAGGGGGTTGCACCAGGTGGGCACAACCCACCTGGGCGCGCTAGTACCCCCAGTCGCGCCCTGGTGGGTTGTGGTCCCCATGTGGCCCCCTCACTTATCTCTTCATCCCACGTCATCACCTACCTTCAGAAATAAATCACCATTGCTTTCTCTCTCTCTCTCTCTCTCGTGTTCTTGCTCTCAAACCCGCGGATTTCGATCTCTTTGCTCGAAGCTCCATTTCCGAAACTGTTTCGAGGGATTGTTGCTTGGTGTGACTCCTCCATTAGTCCAATTAGTTTTTGTGTTAGTGGTTTGTATTTTGAATATTAACTCTTGGTGCTACTGTAGATGAGCTTGCATGTTAAATTCTTAGAATTCTAAGTAGTTTGAATGCTTGATACGGCCTATATGCATACCTATGAGTAGTTGCTACCAATCTTGTGAAGTTTTGTTAATAAATTTTTGTGACCCAAATTTTTTCAGAAAATTGTATGTGAATATGATGAACCTCTTTGGAAGGAGTTCTTCAAGGAGGAGATCCTTGGAGGCATCTTCTAGTAGCAGCTTCGCTCGTCGGTCTTATGTTGAACCATGTGAAAGTTCCATACGAGATGCCGCCACCAAATCATGCTTATGGCCATGCAACAATGGTGCATGTGGGCATTAAGGAAGAATTTGAGCTATATGTTCACAATGCCGAGCTCGGTCCCTACATTTCAGATAAGTGCAACCAACCGCTTTACCTCACTGAATCGTTTACCAAAGGATTTAAATTCCATCCTCATGAGTCTAGGGTGTCATTTAAATGTATGAAAATCCATTTACCATATCTCTAGAGAGATTTGCCTACAGCTGCAAATTCCCATTCTATGGTTTGCTTGATGAACCACCAAGATGTGAGTTTGAGATATTCTTGACTAGTCTTTGCTATGGTCAGACTAGGGGAGCGACACAAGGTAGAATAAAGAGCATTCATTTTCCCTCAATCCAGTACTTTGCATTATTTAATGGAAAATGTACTATAGGTCAACAAGATTGTAGTACACTTTGTGCTCCAGACTTGAGCCTCATATGCACCGCTCTCACCAGTGACAAAAGTTCTAAGAGCGATTGTTGCACGCAGGTTGCAACACAACACTGGTAGTGGATATTTTTATGGTGGAATTTATGCCACACGCTTAGCAACAGAGTTGGGTGTTTCACCTTGGCCTTATGACCCTATTTTACCCACGCAGTAATTGGACTTTGATGCTATGAAACTTCATAAGATCCTTAGTGGTGAACCCCATAATTTCACTTATAACTTGTTGTTTAATAAAAGTTCCATTGTGGACACATATTTGCGTGGACCTGCTCTCTCTGATGTTCACAGTAGGGGAAGATATTATGTTCTTGAGAGCGAGGCCCGAGCTCATAACAGGGTAGTTGTGGCTGCACGGCGGGCTGAGGCATCCACACCGAGAGTCTTCGTGAGCTATCACTCCGACCATTATGCAGGCTACTGACTGATTACCAAGTTAGGCCAAAAGCCTAAGCTTGGGGGAGTACGTATTTCCACTGACATTACATTCATGTTCACACATTTCATTCCAGTTGTCCACACTCTTTTATTGTATTATCCATGCTAAATTTATTTTCTCGCTTTCTTCTTGTGTGTTTGAAAAACTTCGAGAAACTCCAAAAATATTTCCTGCTTTTTTTAGTTTTTCTTCCTAGTTTAATTTGTTAAAGTACTAAAAAGAAAACCCAAATAGATTTCCTTGTTCTTATTTGCTTGTTGGGAGCTTTCCCGTGTAAATAGTTTTTCTCCTTTTGTTTTCCCCCTTTATTTGCTTGTTCAAGAAAATCCCAAAAACTCCAGAAATATTTCAGTGTGTTTCTCTGAATTTCTTTTCTTTTTGTTGAGTCATACCGAGGAGAAGACCACGATGAAAATGTTGAGTGGCTCTCATATGCATTATTGTTGATCTACCAAAGAGCCCATATTACTTTGTCTTCTCCTTTCGAATAAAATGTTTTCAGATTCCATCTTAGTCCATGGCACTATTGTATTATTATTTTCAAATCATTCGGTCGTGCAAGTGAAAGGCAATAATGATGATATTTGATGAACTAACTGTGGCAGAGAGAAACGGGTCTGAACTCAACTTGTTTTGTTTTTGTAAATGTGTTTAACCTAGTATCCATGATTCAACTTATTATGATTAAACATGTTTTCAATGACAATTAGATATTATAGTTTCTCATGCCATGCTTAAGTAGCCAGGAGTGGATAATGATTTATCTTGGATGTCAACATTGCGTTAAAATGATTTTGATGTAGTATGATGATATGGTGTCCTCCTCTGAATGTTCGAGTGGCTTGACTTGGCACATGTTCATGCATGTAGATGAATCAAAACCAACATAGCCTCTATGATATTTATGTTCATGGTGTTCATATTCTACTTTGTATCCAATGTTACTTATGCATAATGCATGTTCATGGCCGTTTTCGCTTTGTAGCTAGCCGCTTCTCAACCTATTTGCTAGCCTTCACCTGTACTAAGCAGAAAATTTGCTTGTGCATCAAAAACCTGAAACCCAAGTTATTCCAGATGAGTCCACCATACCTACCTATATGCGGTATTACCCTGCCGTCCTAAGTAAATTTGCATGTGCCACCTCTAAAAACTTCAAATAAATATGCATAGGTCTTGGTCTGAACACATGAGTAGGTGGTTCTCTCTCAGAAAATGAGTAGTGGAAGTGTAGGCATGTTTCAATGGCTCTCTCCCAAATGGAGAAGGGGGTGGAGGGGTATATATAGCCTCCACACAAAATCTAGCCATTACACACAATTCACCAAACTCAGTGGGACTGAATAGTGAAACTCGGTCAGACCGATATGGTTCAAAATCTGAACATTAGAGTTTTCGGTGGGACCAACATGATCAACTCGGTGAGACCGATGTGCTAGGGTTAGGGCGAAACCTCACCTCGATTGGACCGATCACATGAACTCGGTGAGATCGATTTCAGTAATAAGCAAACAGAGACTTGATTAGGAAAACTCGGTGGGACCAGCCGCTCACTTCAGTTAGACCAAAATGTTACAAAAAGGAAACAAAGAGTTTGTACTGCGAACTCAATGGGGCTGATCGCTCATCTCGGCTAGACTGAAATGTTAGAAAGGGAAACAGAGAGTTTGCAGTCCCATCTCGGCGAGATCGAGATCCCTATCGGTGAGATCGAACTAATTAGGGTTTGTGGATATGGCTATATCAAGTGAACTCGGTGGCGTCGGATATGTGGAAATAAGAAAGTGGTTGAGTATTTTTGGAGCATATCACTAAGCATTTTTAGCAAGCAAGCCATTAAGCAACACCTCATCCCCTTTTAATAGTATTGGCTTTTCCTATGGACTCAATGTGATCTTGGATCACTAAAATGAAAATGTAGAGTCTTTAGCTTTTGCCAATATGTGTCCTTAGCATTTTAAGGGGTCCACATCTCTAGTCCATGCCATACCAACCATTGAACTTTCTGAAACATTAATCTTGAAAGAATATTAGTTCAATGAGCTATATGTTGTTATGAATTACCAAAATCACCCAGGGATTAGTCGCACTTTCAATCTCCCCTTTTTTGGTAATTGATGACAACATATAGATCAAAGCTTTGACAAATGATAATATAAAAGAAATATATCGTCGCTTTGAGAAGTATGTGATAAGCAAGAGCTCCCCCTAAATTTGTGCATTATTTATGATTTGCATTTAAATGCAAATGCACATTTGATTAGGCTCATGGGTCACTCTTCCATGTCACATACATCTTGGTGGAGCGCTCAAAATGATAGAACATACATGACATGCACTCATCACCAAGAGAAATATGGTAGATCATACACAAGATATAAGAGATGTCATTATTCAAGCATAGCATAATAAAGAAAAGTATGATCCACCACATGATCATAGAAGTATCTCACACACACATAAGTAGAGTATCAACCAAACAGGCAAGCAAATAAAGTAACAAGAGAGACAAAAAGAAGCAAAACACTCTCTCTTGAAGCCTATGATCTATACACTTTCTCCCCCTTTGGAAACAAGTTACCAAAAGGCTAAAAAATGCATAGTGCTATACGCCACTCTAAGCAAGATCTCCGGAAGCTCCGGAGTGCTGAGATGGCCTTGACAGAACAACGTTTGCAAAGACTTCGGCTGGCGTCAAAGGAGCTGGAGGGGTTGCCACTTGAGGGGCAACTGAGGCTGTGGCTGCATGAGTTGAAGTTGTAGCCCTAGTGTCTATACTGGCACTGCTGCAGACCTCTGTCTTCTAGGAACCCTCTGATAGGCATCTATGGTTGTCCTGTCACTCCTATCCTCAAGCTCTTCTTGAATCTTCTCAACTCAAGACTGAACCTCAGTGACTTTAACATCCAAGTCATGTAGCTTTGTCTCAAAGATCCCCTCAAGGCTCTCTTGATTTTGAGTCAGGGTGGCCAAACCTTTCTCAATCCTCAAAGTAGCCTGAATGAGATAACCAAGTTGATCTTGTTTGGACTTGAGAAATATTTGGGATGCCTCTTCAACACTTGGTATCTTGGCTGCCTTCTCTGTTTTTGCTTTTTCTTTCTTCTCCTGAGCCTCTACTGATGTAGGATGTGAAGCATCCATCACAACAATGTTGTCCTCAAAATCGAGCCTCAAGGGAAGGTGCTCTTTGTCCAACAAATATGTGCATGTGCCCATCTTAGAGTTTATGAGCATCTGAATATGTGGAGCATAGCCACATGATCTCTTCTGATCTGCTGCAGTTCTCTTGATAGTCTCGACAATCAAACTCATGACTTTACATTTTTGTGGCACATCAAACATTTGATCAAGTTGATGGAATGGCCTCTGATCATCTTGTGATCTCTTGACTTGGGAAATAAAGTGTGCCTCAATATAGTGTTCATAGTGGCCAAACCAGACAACAGATAGTAAACTGAGCCTAGCCTGTGTGTCTCCAAGGCCTTGTCAGGAATCTCCTTGTACATATTGTCCATGGAGTTGTGATCTTTCTTGCGCTTGGCATAGACATCAGTGTCATCTTCAGCTTCTTCAGGGGCATTGATCAGCTGAGCCCACTCATCAACAGAAGATTGGTACCTAGTTCCCTTAGACATCCAAAAAAATTTACCATCAGGGTAAAAGTGTGCCGTAGAGTAAAACTGCATGATCAACTCATCATTACATTTGGTCAATTTCTGACCCACAAACTTGTCAACTCCATTGAGTCTGAAGCTCTCATGAACTCCAGGAAAGTGATCTTCATAGTTTTCAATGTATTTCTAGTCCACCCATCTCATGTCACACACAATGGGCTTCTTGTCCAAGAGGACTATCTCATAGAAGTCCTGCTTTTCCTTAGTGTGAAACTTGTCGTCCACAACAGTTCTTCTTCTCACAACATAGGGGTCTAGCTGTCTCCACAATCTGAGACCTGCATCTTTCCCCTCCTTCATGTTTTCAGTAACAAGATGTGTATCATCATGATCAGGAATCTTTGGTTTGAGTTTTCTGAGCACTTGGGGCTCTTCCTCTTCTTCCGCTTCAGGCATTGGGGCCTTGTTCTTCTCAGCAGCTGGTATGTCCCTAGTTGATCTCTTGGGTGATGCAGGCTTAGAATCTTGAGCAGCAGCAGCAACCTTGGGGGCAGTCTTGAGCTTTGATGGAGCAACCTCTAACTTGATGGCATCCCCCATCAAATTCTGAGACTTGGATGCTGGTGCAGCATCTTCTTCATCCTCCTCTGGGTCTCTCATCATAGAGGATCTGCCAATCACTCTGGCCATGGTCTTCTTGACCCTTTCCTTGCTCTTCTTGCCCTCACCAGCCTCCTTTGGTTCAAGAGTGAACTCAATGGTTTCCTGTGTTGATGCTCTGGCTTTGGACATTGGCACTCTCTTAGCAGGATCTTTCTTGTGCAACCTAGGCTTGGTTGAAGCTGATGTGCCAAACTCTTTCTTGACAACCTTTTTCCTTGAAGTGACTTCCTTATCAATGACAAAGTCCCCGTCTTCAGAATCTGAATTTATTTTCTTCCTCTGCCTAGTAGCAGCCTTAGGCAGGTTGCTAGGAGTACTTCTGCTCCCATCATCATAGCTGTCAGAGGGGCTACTGCCCTCACTCAAATTTTGCTGCTCTTCTGACTTGTTCTGGCTGTCACTTTGACCTGACATAGCTGAAACTGCAAGCTAACCCTGAAAGCTGACCCTGTGAATAGATATAGTTGAGACAAAGTGTATGAACATCACAAAGTGCAGAGATTTGCAAAACAATTGAGTCAAAAACTTAGTTTTAGTTTTCTACAGAAAGCATTTCGGAGCTACCAATTTGTTGAACTCGGTGACACCGAAGCAATATTAGAGTCAAAACTGGTGACATCGGTCAGACCGAGACACAATTCAGTGACTCCGAGATTGCTAGGGTTTCACTATGAATCAAACTCGGTCACGTTTTAGTCTGACCGAAAATCACAAGTGCAATGGCCTAAGACAAATTGGTGAAACCGATTTCAACAACTCGGTCGGTCTGAGAGGAATTCAGTGGAAACTTAACCCTAAGACTTTGAATCAAACCTAACCTAAAGGATTTTTTTGTTGGATAGAATAATCTCAAACGTGGCAAGAATCATGGCATTGTCTTCGTGTTAAGAATCGGAGTGAGAAAGCACAAAGGATCGAACTCATACCCTAACTGGGTGATGAGCTCGCTACGGCGACAACAGCGACGAAGATTTCCGTTCACGGCGGCGAAGACCAGCGGCAGGCGGTCGATGGCGATGAGGAGATGATCCGGAGACCTCGAGTTGGCAGAGCTGGAGAGGCGTGGGCGAAGGGTTTCAGAGAAATTTCTAGAATTTTACCTGTGGGTATATATATCCAGACCCTATCGGTGTGACCGAGTGGAATGGCTCAGTGGCACCGAGATGCAGAATTGCAAACGGCTACTGCAACTCGGTGTGACCGAAAAGTTCAAATCGGTTGCACCGAGATTGAAACCTAGACCAACTCAATGAACTTGGTATGACCGAAAAGAGTGAATCGATCAGACCGAAATGCATCAAGAGGTTATGGAAGTTTAAGTCTATGACGGATCTGTGGCTCCGAGTGCTCCTCACCCAGAGGGTTCGAATCTGACTTGATCAAACTTTTGTGATGTAGCATGAATAGAGTTTGAGACGAGAAAAGCATAGATAGCTAGAGGGAGTACTTAGGCATTCTTGTCCATCCATTTGGCAAAAGAAAAGACCAAACAATCAAAGCAACAAATGGATGTCCTCGAATGAAGAAAATAATGCAACTAACATGCTCACACAATTAAGATAGCAAATGAAATATGTGGCAAAGAATGCACAACCACTCTAGCATATATCAAGCAATTGGCGATGACTAGGTCATCTATATATGAGTATATTGACTTAGGAGTCAAATGAGAACATTTGATCATAGGTCATACTCATCATTTAAGCACAAGTTGGGTTACCATTTTTACATAAAGCATTGTTGTGTTCACTCCATTAGAGTTGCTTTAGCTCAATTCTTAGAGAAAAGCTCCCCCTAGATGTGATATCCCCTTTTAGAGGGATGAACTAACCTTGGGTTTTGTCGATGGTGACTTCATGTCGATGTTGAATATGTGGATGCTCATTGTTGATGTAGATCATTTGGAGCAATCCATTGGATTGAGTTGCAGTTTCAATACCTACATGGGTTAGTCCCACAAGGAACAAACAAGGATATCCATAGACATTGAGTGAAGTACACACAAGATGATGTCCAGGAAAGCATTAGATTACCTTTTCCCTTGACTTACAATCAAAAGGGTTTGTGACTCCTTGAACTAGTGCAAGATGTGGAAGTTGATTGCACTTGTCCTTGCCAATATGATTATGAGTGAAGTATGTTGTCAGAGTCACCCTCAAGAACTCTCTAGTTCTTCTTCTTCGGGATCCACATCACCTTGATGGGAATCCTTTGGGTTGTAGATGTACTTGATGAAGTATAACTTTAGGTAGACTTGGGAACCCACTTAACCATGGCCTTTGGAGCTTATTCAAATACATCAATCTCTTCTTGAAGCTTGTCCTTCCCTTTTAGCTTGTGGTCTTCTGGTGGAAGATCATCTTGAGCTTGTGTTCCCTTGAAGGATGTAGGATCATACTTGTTGAGGAACAAACTTCGTCTTGGGGTATTGATCTTCTTCCCACTCAACTCCATTGGCATTGAACTTTCGTTCAAAACCAACACCTTGGTTCTTCAGGTGCCTTCCTTGCTTGCGTACAATTTCCTCAAATTGCTTACTTCCGGCAAGGCTCTTGTAAACACCTTTCTCTATAATTCCCTTCAATAGGCTATTTTCTTGCTCAAGTGTAACTTGGCTAAGAGAATCATTAGTGGAATCAAGAGAATTACTGGAAGCAACAATATTGGATTAAGAATGATTGTTGTTACTACTAGAAGAAGAATCTTTCTTACTCTTGTTGCCATATTTTACTTGTGGCATGTAAGTAGACAAGAGTAAACGCTTGGCAATGTAACAAGAACTTTTCTTCTGAAGATCATCATTGATGGCCTTTAAGAACCCATGCTCTTGCTCTAGGTTGAGCTTCTCGAAGCGTAGCTTCTCATGAGTTTTTAAAAGTTCTTAATGATCTTCTAAAGTAGTTTCATGAGCTAACTTAAGAGTGTTTAGTTCTTTAGTTAGACACTCAATCTCCTTCTTATCATTGTCATTCATTTCATCTTGATTAGCATGATTAATAGCAAGTTCATCATAGTTTTCATCACTAGAGTTGACAACAAGTAAATCATCATCACCTAGCAAATCATATTCATCACTATTGAAATCAACATACTCAGGGTGTGATATCTTTGGGCCTTTAGCCATGAAGCATCTCCCAATTCCTTCATTTGGTGAGTCAAATATGTCATAGGAGTTGGTTGACACAAGTGCAAGATCGGCAACACCTTCATCTTGAGTATATTCGGAGTCAGAGTGATAGCTTCTCTCGGAGTGATGGTCGGAGTCAGAACCGGATACCCATTCACCAACATGAGCTTGATGTCTTCGTTTTGTGTAGCTCCTTGATGACTTGTCCTTCCTTTCCGAATCCTTGCTTCTGCGAGAGGTTCTTCGTTCATAACGATCATCTCTACTCCTCTCTCTTGGAGCTGATTCTTCTCTTCTACTTCTCCTTTTAGGTGAGTCTTCTCTTCTTTTGTAGGGATCCATACACTCATTGGAATAGTGTCCGGGTCTTCCACAATTGTAGCAATTACGTTCATGACTAGAAGATCTTTTTTCATGGTAGGATCTTGACTTGGAACTTCTTTCTTTGCTTCTACTCTTGTAGAACTTGTTGAAGTTCTTCACCATTAGGCTCAATTCCTCATTGTAGACTTGTTTTTCACTTGATGTGGCGGGAGCATCACATGAGGCTTTATAAGCACCACTAGACTTGTTGTGAAGCTCTTCTTTATCCTTGAGTGACATCTCATGAGCAACAATTCTTCCAATGACTTCCGTTCGCTTGAGATCTTTGTAATTGGGCATCATTTGGATCAATGTGCACACGGTATCATATTTTCCATCCAAGGCTCTTAGGATCTTCTTGACGATGAATCTATTAGTCATTTCTTCAGTTCCTAAGCCGACAATCTCATTTGTGATGAGAGCAAGCCTAGAGTACATTTCAGCGACACCTTCACCATCCTTCATTTTGAACTTGTCAAGCTGACTTTTAAGCACATCCAACTTGGATTCTTTGACGGAGTCAGAACCTTCATGTATATCAATCAAAGTATCCCAAATTTCCTCTGCATTCTCAAGACGGCTGATTTTGTCGAATTCTTAAGGGCTCAATCCTTTGAAGAGGATATCGCAAGCTTGAGCGTTGTATTGCAGCATTTTTTAGTTCTTCCGCAGTTGCTTCACGATTTGGTTCTCTCCCATCAAAGAATTCACCTTGCAACCAGTACACACAATAGCCCAAATGGTGGGGTTATGTCCAAGAATATGCATTTTCATCTTATGCTTCCAACTAGCAAAATTAGTACCATCAAAGTAAGGACCTCTATGGTGGTAATTTCCCTCGCTAGACGCCATACTCTCCTAGGTTGTGAAACCAATGTTATGATCACCAAAGCTATGGAAATCAAGGCAAATGGAGACCAAAGCTCTGACACTACTTGTAGGATCGAAAGTATGTCAAGAGGGGGGTGATTAGACTACTTGACCAAATAAAAATCTAGCCTTTTCCCAATTGTATGTCTTGGCAGATTTTAGCAACTTAACACAAGTCAAGCAATCAACATACAAATGCAAATCTAAGAGTATAGCAACAAAATGTAAATCATTGCATATGAAGGTAAAGGGGAGGAGTTTGGAGGGAGCAAACGCAATGTAGACACGGAGATTTTTGGCGTGGTTCTGATAGGTGGTGCTATCATACATCCACGTTGATGGAGACTTCAACCCACGAAGAGTAACGGTTGCGTGAGTCCGCAAGGGCTCCACCCATGAAGGGTCCACGAAGAAGCAACCTTGTCTATCCCACCATGGCCATCACCGACGAAGGACTTGCCTCACTTGGGTAGATCTTCACGAAGTAGGCAATCTCCTTGCCCTTACAAACTCCTTGGTTCAACTCCACAATATTGACGGAGGCTCCCAAGTGACACCTAACCAATCTAGGAGACACCACTTTCCAAAAGGTAATAGATGGTGTGTTGATGATGAACTCCTTGCTCTTGTGCTTTAAATTATAGTCTTCCCAACACTCAACTCTCTCTCACAGATTTGGATATGGTGGAAAGATGACTTGAGTGGAAAACAACTTGGGGAAGGCTAGAGATCAAGATTCTTGTGGTTGGATTGGAATGTCTTGGTATCAACACATGAGTAGGTGGTTGTCCCTCTCAAAATGAGTCGTGGAAGTTTAGGCATGTTCTGACGGCTCTCTCCCAAATGGAGAAGGGGGTGCAGGGGTATATATAGCCTCCACACAAAATCTAGCCATTACACACAATTCACCAAACTCGGTGGGACCGAATAGTGAAACTCTGTCAGACGGATATGGTTCAAAATGTGAACACTAGAGTTTTCGCTGGGACCGACATGATCAACTCGGTGAGACCGATGTGCTAGGGTTAGGGAAAAATCTCATCTCGGTTGGACTGATCACATGAACTCGGTGAGACCGATTTCAGTAATAAGCAAACAGAGACTTGGTCAGGCAAACTTGGTGGGACCGATCGCTCACTTTGGTTGGACCAAAATGTCATGAAAAAGAAACAGAGAGTTTGCACTGTGAACTCGGTGGGACCGATCTCTCATCTCGGTTAGACCAAAATGTTACGAAGGGAAACCGAGAGATTTCAGTTCCATCTCGGTGAGACTGAGATCCCTATCAGTGAAATCAAACTGGTTAGGGTTTTGGGATATGGCTATGTCAAGTGAACTCGGTGGCACCGGATATGTGTAAATAAGAAAGTGCCTAAGGGGTTTTGGAGCATATCACTAAGCATTTTGAGTAAGCAAGCCATTAAGCAACACCTCATCCCCTTTTAATAGTATTGGCTTTTCCTATGGACTCAATGTGATCTTGGATCACGAAAATGAAAATGTAGAGTCTTTAGCTTTTGCCAATATGTGTCCTTAGCATTTTGTGGGGTCCACATCTCTAGTCCATGCCATACCAACCATTAAACTTTCTGAAACATTAATCTTGAAAGAATATTAGTTCAATGAGCTATATGTTGTTATCAATTACCAAAACCACCTAGGGACTAGTTGCACTTTCAACTCCATTCGTGAAAAGGTCAAGGATGGAGACATAGCAGTTTGCAAGATACATATGGATCTAAATGTAGCAGACCCATTTACTAAGCCTCTTCCCCGAGCAAAACATGATCATCACCTAGACTTCATGGGTGTTAGATTCATTACAATGTAATCTAGATTGTTGACTCTAGTGCAAGTGGGAGACTGAAGGAAATATGCCCTAGTGGCAATAATAAAGTTGGTATTTTATATTTCCCTGTTCATGATAAAGGTTTATTATTCATGGTAGAATTGTATTGATCGGAAACTTAAATACATGTGTGAATACATAAACAAATACCGTGTCCCTAGTAAGCCTCTACTAGACTAGCTCGTTGATCAAAGATGGTTAAGGTTTCCTAACCATAGACATGTGTTGTCATTTTATAACGGGATCACATCATTAGGAGAATGATGTGATGGACCAAACCTATCTGTTAGCTTAGCATATTGATCGTTCAGTTTATTGCTATTGCTTTCTTAATGTCAAATACATATTCCTTCAACTATGAGATTATGCAACTCCCGGATACTACAGGAAACCTTGTGTGCTATCAAACGTCACAATGTAACTGGTTGATCATAAAAATGCTCTACAGGTATCTACGAAGGTGTTTGTTGAGTTGGTATAGATCGAGATTAGGATTTGTCACTCCGAGTATCGGAGAGGTATCTCTGGGACCTCTCAGTAATAATAATCATAAGAAGCCTTGCAAGCATAGTGACTAAGGAGTTAGTTGCAAAATGATGTATTACAGAACGAGTAAAGAGACTTGCCGGTAACGAGATTGAACTAGGTATGAAGATACCGACGATCGAATATCGGGCAAGTAACATACCGATGGACAAAGGGAATTACATATGTTGTCATAAGGTTCGACTAATAAAGAGCTTTGTAGAATATGTAGGAGCCAATATGGGAATCCAGGTTCCGTTATTGGTTATTTACCGGAGAGGTGTCTCGGTCATGTCTACATAGTTCTCGAACCCGTTGGGTCCGCACGCTTAAGGTTCGTTGATTATATAGTGTTATATAAGTTATATGATTTGGTGACTGAATGTTGTTCGGAGTCCCAGATGAGGTCACGGACATGACGAGGAGCTCCGAAATGGTCCGGAGGTAAAGATTGATATATAGGACGATGATATTCAGACGCCGGAAGAGTTTCGGAGTGCACCAGGTAGTCAAGGGGGCACCGGAAGGGGTTCCAGACACCCCCGAGAGGTCTATGGGCATAATGGGCCAAGGAGAGAGACACACCAGCCCACAAGGGGGCTGGCGAGCCCCACTCCCTGGCCACCGGCCCTAGGAAAGGAAAGGGGGAGGGCTAGCCCCTCCTGCCTTCCCCTCTACATGGGAGAAAGGAAAGGGGGGACGCCACCCTCCCCTGCCTTTCCCGCTCGCCTAGAAAGGCAAGGGGTGCAGCAAGGGCCAGGACCCCAAGTGGGATTCAGCCCCACTTGGGGTGTCTCCTTGGCTTCTCCTCCCTCCCCCACCTATAGATATGTGGGAGGGGACGCCACACAAGACCACGACAATTGCTTAGCCGTGTGCGGCGCCCCCCTCCACAGCTTCGTCCCTCGGTCATATTTTCATAGTGCTTAGGCGAAGCCGTGCGGAGATAGCTTCACCATCACCATAACCATGCTGTTGTGATGCCGGAAATCATCCACTACTTCGCTGTCTTGCTGGATCCAGAAGGCGAGGATGTCACCGAGCTGAACGTGTGCTGAACGCGAAGAAGTCGTACGTTCGGTGCTTGACCGGTTGGATCACGAAGAATTTTGACTACATTAATCACGTTACTAAATGCTTCCGCTTATAGTCTACGAGTGTACGTAGACACACTCTCCCCTCTCGTTTGGATGCATCTCCATGGATAGATCTTGCGTGTGCATAGATTTTTTTTTGTTTTCCATGCAACGTTTCCCAACACGATCAGACCCCCACGCATGCTTATTGGGAGGAGAGCCCTTTGACCTCCATCTGCCGCCCACCTCTCTCCCAAGGTCTCCATTATTGGCACCCGAGCCCCTATTTAATGGAGTGGCTATGTCTCACTCAACTGAGATTTAAGAGAGAAAAAACAAAATCTGAAAAGAAAATTTTGCACGAATCTTGATGTAAGATCCGACGGACCTATATAGCATCTACTATGACTTATAGCAAGACTGATGAATGTAGAAGGACGACGACAGTGGATAATAATTGCCTTATGTGACACCCCAAATTTAAATCTTGTTTTATTAATTAAAATTTTACCAGGAAACTAAAACTTTTATTTTCTGTATTTCCTTCTGATTTCAGAACCACTCTTTTCTTTATTATTATGGAGTTTTTGAGCCAAGTGAAAACTTTTCAATCATTATTGGACTTATTTTTTTCCTCTCAAGTAAAACAATTCTTTTATCAGTAGGTTTAATTGCATAATTATTTTTCCCTCATGCCTTATTTCTTTAAAAATGATTTTTTAAGCTTCTGGGCCTCTTTTGCACTGAAACCCTTTGATAAATTCATTCAAAAATTCCACCAAAAATTGGAGATGTCATGTGATGTTTTTAAAACACTTTAATGCAAAAATATATTTCATTCCTTGGATATTTTGAGGTCTACACCAAGTTTTTAAATCTGGTCCAGTGGACAATTTTGCACTACAACCTATTTAAATATTTCTTTAAAACTTCTACCAAAATTTTGGGATGTCAACAGGAGTATATTATTTAACTTTTTGCAAAAACCCAGTAATGTCCTTTGAAAAAATTGAGTGAAACAACCTCTTTTTCATTCTGGTCCAGCCTTGTGTTTTCTACTGCAACCCTATTTATTTTTGCTCTAGTGACCTTGTGCTTCCTCCTGCTTCTTGTCAATCCTGCAAAACCCTTAAGTCCAAGAGGATGGACTCATTGGAGCAATTCTAGCTCTTGCAATCATACCCTGTTCATTCTGTCCAAATCTGAAGATTTGCAAAACTTGCACTAACAAGTTTCTTCTTTTGGCAAACTAACCCCACCACCCTCTCTTACATCTAAAGAGACCACACTCTGGAAGATTTGACCACTCCACTAAATACCTAGGTGCATGTGGCATTCTGTAAACACTTTATGGGCATGACCAGTTTTGATATGAGTTTTAGTTTACACTATGAACTTGCTTCCCTTGCCTAACCACCTTGTCCAATAAACTCCTAGCTACTCCTAACCTAGGTCTGCTAATCTCCAGCCTCACCCGAGACCCCTAGCACGCCCTGGCATTTTGTCGAGCACGTCCCGTGCGTGCTCTGGGCGTGAGCAGAGCACGCGTTTTGAACGTGCCGCGCCGAAGCCGCCATGACGCGCCCCTGGTTTTGCCCACACTGCAGAGCCACGCCACGCACTCTCCCTCTCACTGCATCACGCCAAGCAGCCCTGGTGCCCTGCAGCACCGCCTCAGAGCCCCTTGGCGGCACCCCGGCGTCCGCAGCGCGTCTCTGCTAGGTCGGCGCTGCCCAAGCCTCTCCCGCTCGCCACCTACCCCTGGAACAGCTCAGCCTCATCCTCTCGCGTGTCCTCTAGCTCTCGCCGCCGCCACGACGCCCTGCCGCTACAGGGAGGCGGTTCACCGGCGAACTTATCCACGGCCGCCGCAAACCGACCTCGTTGCACTATAAGAAGAGGCCCCGAGCACGTCCCGTTCCCGCAGGCAGCCTCAAAATGCTCCCCTAGTTCTCCCGTGGCAGCCAATCGACCTGGGGAGGTCTTCTTCCCCACCTCCGGCAACCGCAGCCACCGCCACTGTCCTGGCCATTCCGGCGCCACCAGAGCCTCCCCCTCTCCACTCTCTTCACCAGGAGCTTCCTCCCCCCTAATGAATCCATCCCCTGCTCGATTTTGATCGGGACTCGCCGTGGGAGAAAAACCACTTTGCCCGGCGGCCACCGTCCGCTGCGAAGCTCGCCACCGGCAGCTCCGTCCACCCCAGAGACCAAAACAACTACTGGAGTGACCGCCTCGATCCCCTGATCCCGCGGGTGACCTCGGTTTCCCGAACGGTGCCGCTATTCACCGGCGAGCATCGCTGGAGTCCCGCCTCCGCTCGGGGCAGAGGAAGAGGAGGGAGAAGACCAGTCAAACCTGACCAGTGGGTCCCCCGAGCCCACTGTCAGTGACACACCGCCCGATCCACATGGGTTAAGTGAAGGCGTAAAGGGCAAGTACGTATTCGACGTATACCTGTTCGAAGCGTTTTCTTTTTATTCTGTTTTTTAGCAGATTTTGACCACAACTTTGACTGCCTATAACTTTTGAATGATAACCCCAAATGAATTGATTCTTTTTCCTACCTCTCTCAAATTTAATCTAGTTTATTTTAAGATTTATTTGAGAATTTTGCAAAACAACTTTTGTGCTGTTTTGAGATTGTGTGTTAATTCAAATTTATTTAAAATAGGACTTTGGAGAGAGAGAAGCAAACTTTCAAAAGTTTTGGAGTGCACCCTGCCTTTCCACACCTTGAAGGCAAGCATTCTGAACCCTGGCCTAATATTTTGCATGCATTGTTTGACACAATCATGACACCACCTTAATACGTAGAAATCGTTATTTTATTTGGTGATATGATCATTTGCGTGAATGCTTATTGGAAATTTCCTTGCTGTTGGAAATGGGCATGCTTGTGATAGTGATCATCCTCGTATGCCTTTCGTGCCTACCGGAAGGAAAACGGGAAAGTATATGTCTTGGGTAGACCCGAGCTTGTCCCTAGTTCCTCGTCGAGACGAGTATGTCCGGCATGGCATGAGGGGTATGATGAGTGGTGATTCTGTTTGTTGGATGAAACATATTCGTTATGCTAATCATGCAGGGAATACTTAAAAACCTCCTGAGTCGACCATAGATCGAGTCTTGTTCCAGTAACCCCCATGCTTGTTTCGTACTACCACTTGTCTCTACAACAATTAGAGTACGGTTTAGTAAGTCGTCAACCCCTTTCTAGCACACACCGTACAGAGAGGCCATGGTGGAAGATACCAGTTGTAGCTGGTAGGCAGGCCACCTGGTCCGGGGGCATGGGTGTTTCCGGTTGAGACCAAGAGGGGAGGCCACCCCTTAGAGCGCGCGATATAAATTTGATCCTATGCTATGCGAGGTTGTAGCCTCCCCACTTAGAGTTTTGCTTGACAGGTGTCGTGGGTGATTCCAGACACCTGTGAGTTAAGCTGGTGTGTATAGGTTAGGTGTGTTTTCAATTAAAAGACTGTAGACGGAATTAGTCCCGCTGGACTAAAGGAATCCGTTACTCGTGGGTAAAGAGTACACCCTCTGCAGAGATTAAACCTATTCGAATAGCCGTGTCCATGGTTAAGGATTACAGTCTGGGATGGGTCAAGGGTTGGTCTTAGTGTCGGTCTTCGGAGGAGAAAACTGCTAAACCAGAACATGGATCGTGACTTGTGACTTATGATGATTAGGATTATTATTATTATTATGGACTAACCCCTTTATATTATTTGAAGTATTGAGTATCCCTGGGACGGTTTTACCTCCTGGATATTCACTATGATTGTTTACTTTATAAGCCCTTTATGTGGTGTCGCTCAGACGCCCGACAATGGCATACTATTATTTATTTACTTTATAAGCCCTTTATGTGGGGTCGCTCAGATGCCCGACTGTGGCATGTTGTTATTTATTTACTTTATAAGCCCTTTATGTGGTGTCGCTAAGACGCCCGACTGTGGCATGCTGTTATTTATTTACTTTATAAGCCCTTTATGTGGTGTCGCTCAGACGCCCGACTGTGGCATGTTGTTCTTTATTTACTTTATAAGCCCTTTATGTGGTGTCGCTCAGAAGTCCGACTGTGGCATGTTGTTATTTATTTTCTTTATAAGCCCTTTATGTGGTGTCGCTCAGACGCCCGACTGTGGCATGCTGTTATTTATTTTCTTTATAAGCCCTTTATGTGGTGTCGCTTAGACGCCTGATTGAGGCGCGCTCGTTATTTACTATCCTTTCGAGGCATCGCTTCAGACACCCGACCGGTGCATTTTATTACTATTCTGCTATTACATATTCATGTTGCATATAAATAACCTGCTTGCATGCATCATGGATTCCATTTTATGACTGATGTTGTGATCATATAATATTTTAGAGAATGATTTGATATATTATACCTGTGTTCATAATGTTCGCGAGTACATTCAAAGTACTCACTTGCTTGTCCCTGGCTATTGTCTTGGCCAGATTTCTTGCGCGGAGAGGAGCGACCGTGATGACAGCCCCGGAACCTACGCCAATGGTGATAGCAGCCTCACGAAGATAGGAGTTAAACTGGTCAGCTGTTCCTGTGGGAAACGGAATCCCATAACTGCTGATGATCCACAAACCGCTTCCGCCATCAACCACTAGAAACCATTTGTTGTACTCACAGACCAGAACGGTCTTGTACTGCATATTTTGTATTTCGTTTGGAATTTATGTATCAAGTTGGTGCCTCATCAGCTAACAGTAATCCTGGGGCTGATGAGCACAAGGGCCATTTTCTGGAAATTAATACCCGGAAAACCGGTCGCCACCAACATGGTATCAGAGCCAGGCTGACCATTGGCTAATCCTATCTTAGCCAGGTCGAAAAATCTAGGTAGGACAAACCACCAGACCTTAACCAAAACCCAGCCAAGCTTCTCATGCAAGATATCCACACAGTGACTCCGACACTTTTGGCAGTCGGTGCCCAACCTATCAACCTAGCCTGTCGATCACGCGCTAGTGACCGATGCCTACAATGTCTCATTTGCAAGCGTGCGAAGGAAGACTTCGTTCCCTTTTCTATAAAAAGGGCACGCTAGCCTCAACCCAGCACAACACAACCTCTACCTCAAGCAGAGCCATAATGCCTGGCCCCGTCGTGCACAATGAGACCACTGCAACCAACCTTGGAGGTTTTGCGACCATACTCGCAAACCTCACCCGTCGTGCCTATACGTTAGAAGAGCCCCCAGAATATGTTGTGTACCAAGGACCCATGGGCAGTGAAAGCTGTCAATTCTGGGCCACGGTGCACATCTACGGTAGGGGTCTGTCGCTAGAACGCCCCTACAGGTTCACCGGAAGGACAACTTCCTTCAAACCACAAGTCATCCAGCTAGCTGCTCGAGAGGCTATAGTTCAACTCTGGCAGTTGTCGCCCAGAGTTAACTGTCGCTTGTTCTACTACTACCCCAGACGCGAAGGGTATGGTAGACCACCCCAAGTTGCCAACGGAGATCACAAGACGGATCCTGCATTATTGCACCTAGTGCGCTATGTAGGTGCACTAGAGGCACTATTTGATCAAATCACCATTGATCTGATCGCAGCTCGTGGAGAGCTGGTTCGTCGAGCCCCAGCGAGAGGAGAAGACGAGCCCGACGCCGACAACTCAGTCGTGCTATTCGGACAACCAATCGATACCCTAAGGTCAGCCCCAGCCATCAACCAAGGTGTCTTGATGACCCCATAAGTGCTTAGTCGCCTTTTGGGAACACACTCCAACGGGATTGTAACCAAAAATCCCCGCGATGGTCATCATCGCTACCCCGACCCTGCAGTTCCTCAACCACCTCCAGCTAACCCCGACGGTGAGAACCATGGAGAAGCCTCGACGTCCTCAAGGCAGGCTCATTTAGATATAAACGAGGTAGACTAAGTCACCAAGTAGTGCCGAGTCTCAGTGTATCCTCGCCTTATAATCGTGTGACCTTGTGAATAAACGCAGCCTGTTGTTATGCCTCTGTTTTAAATAGTAACCTTGCATAATTATGTCACCACGCAGTTGCATATTTTTCCGGGCACAGCTACCAAAACCACCCCGACAACTCCCACAGTGATACGTCACTTTAGTGAGGTATGTATCTGTGGCTTTGACCTCGACCCTTGGAGCTCAGCTGGCAAATTTATTACCTTTCACCACGGTAACTAACCAGCCCGGATGCTATATAAGAAGGCCACCTCGTGACCTTACCAAGCACCCCTCACCTCGTGCACCACCCTCACAACCTTTTCCTTCCATGCCGAGCCCTACTATTTATCTGAGAACCCTAGATGCAACCCCGGGTAGTTTGGTCAAAATATTGTGGGACTTTACCTGCAGTACCATGGGTTCTACCCAGCCACCCCAGTACGAGCTGTTCAAATCGAGAATCACACCTTCCACCTCGAAATATTGGGCAGCAGTACACATCCCTCCCGTAGACTCCAACCAAGACCCAATGGAGGTCTCCTTCGTGGGGAAATCTATGCCGACCCCACATATGGCCATAGAAGCTGCTACTTACGAAGCACTCGCTCGCCTTCGATTCGCGGTACCCTATGTCAGCGAACGAGGGTATTATTACTTTCCGAGCCGTGCAGCACCCGAAGAAGTAACGTCTTTTCCCGGTGGATGGATTGAGAGAGACCCAGTACTGGCCAACCTGGTCCAGTACGTCATCGCTCAAGAACGTTTGAACTAGCGAGTAATGGGATATCTCCAGAGTCTCGCGGATTTAAATCCTCACATCACCATCGGCAGACCACTGAGGCCCGACCAGGAGAGACACATTCATTGGCTGATCAATCCGCTTTCCCCGATAGAAGAGGAGTGCGTCCCAGTACCAGAGATGTTTTCTCGGGACCCCGTCCAGATACCGTTTGCAATATAGACGTCGCTGCTATGTTTACTCTTGCAACTTTTACTTATGTGTTGTAACTTATGCGTGGTACCCCGAGTTTCTGCGGCGAGTAAATTATTTAGTTTCTATTAATGTGAGTAGTTCTGTTGCGGTTTGACTCTAATATATTACTATTTCTCTCGCGAAAAAAAATCCTGTAGTGAGATTTCTTTTCCCTGAGTTGCTGCATCGTATATCTTCTCACTAAGTGGATTATTTTATTTCACACAGCACCACGGCAGCAGACTCACAACTGCTCGAACACATACACTGCTTGCAAAAACATGTAACCGTGGAGTATTTGTTTTTCAAAACAGCTCTTAGCAAATCTCGAGGACGAGATTTTTTCTTAAGGGGGGTAGTGTAGTGACACCTCAAAATTTTAATCTTGTTTTATTAATTAAAATTTTGCCAGGAAACTAAAACTTTTATTTTCTGTATTTCCTTCTGATTTCAGAACCACTCTTTTCTTTATTATTATGGAGTTTTTGCCCCAAGTGAAAACTTTTCAATCATTGTTGGACTTATTTTTTTTTCTCTCAAGTAAAACAATTCTTTTATCAGTAGGTTTAATTGCATAATTATTTTTCCCTCATGCCTTATTTCTTTAAAAATGATTTTTTTTAAGCTTCAGGGCCTCTTTTGCACTGCAACCCTTTGATAAATTCATTCAAAAATTCCACCAAAAATTGGAGATTTCATGTGATGTTTTTAAAACACTTTAATGCAAAAATATATTTCATTCCTTGGATATTTTGAGGTCTACACCAAGTTTTCAAATCTGGTCCAGTGGACAGTTTTGCACTACAACCTATTTAAATATTTCTTTAAAACTTCTACCAAAATTTTGGGATGTCAACAGGAGTATATTATTTAACTTTTTGCAAAAACCCAGTCATGTCCTTTGAAAAAATTGAGTGAAACAACCTCTTTTTCATTCTGGTCCAGCCTTGTGTTTTCTACTACAACCCTATTTATTTTTGCTCTAGTGACCTTGTGCTTCCTCATGCTTCTAGTCAACCCTGCAAAACCCTTAAGTCCAAGAGGATGGACTCACTGGAGCAATTCTAGCTCTTGCAATCATGCCATGTTCATTCTGTCCAAATCTGAAGATTTGCAAAACTTGCACTAACAAGTTTCTTCTTTTGGCAAACTAACCTCACCACCCTCTCTTGCATCTAAAGAGACCACACTTTGGAAGATTTGACCACTCCCGGAAATGCCTAGGTGCATGTGGCATTCTGTCAAACACTTTATGGGCATGACCATTTTTGACATGAGTTTTAGTTTGCACTATGAACTTGCTTTCCTTGCCTAACCACCTTGTCCAATAAACTCCTAGCTACTCCTAACCTAGGTCTGCTAATATCCAGCCTCACGCGAGACCTCTAGTGTGATGCCCCCGATTCAATCGTACACTAATCATGCACGCAAACGTGTACGATCAAGATTAGGGACTCACGGGAATATATCACAACACAACTCTAAAACATAAATAAGTCATACAAGCATCATAATACAAGCCAGGGGCCTCGAGGGCTCGAATACAAGTGCTCGATCACAGACGAGTCAGTGGAAGCAACAATATCTGAGTATAGACATAAGTAAACAAGTTGCCATAAGATGGCTAGCACAAACTGGGATACAGATCGAAAGAGGCGTAGGCCTCCTGCCTGGGATCCTCCTAACTACTCCTGGTCGTCATCAGCGGCCTGCACGTAGTAGTAGGCACCTCTAGAGTAGTAGTCATCGTCGACGGTGGCGTCTGGATCCTGGGCTCCTGTTGGAAATATGCCCTAGAGGCAATAATAAATTAGTTATTATTATATTTCCTTGTTCATGATAATCGTTTATTATCCATGCTATAATTGTATTGATAGGAAACTCAGATACATGTGTGGATACATAGACAACACCATGTCCCTAGTAAGCCTCTAGTTGACTAGCTCGTTGATCAAAAGATGGTTACGGTTTCCTGACCATGGACATTGGATGTCATTGATAACGGGATCACATCATTAGGAGAATGATGTGATGGACAAGACCCAATCCTAAGCCTAGCACAAAGATCGTGTAGTTCGTATGCTAAAGCTTTTCTAATGTCAAGTATCTTTTCCTTAGACCATGAGATTGTGCAACTCCCGGATACCGTAGGAATGCTTTGGGTGTACCAAACGTCACAACGTAACTGGGTGGCTATAAAGGTGCATTACAAGTATCTCCAAAAGTGTCTGTTGGGTTGGCACGAATCGAGACTGGGATTTGTCACTCCGTGTAAACGGAGAGGTATCTCTGGGCCCACTCGGTAGGACATCATCATAATGTGCACAATGTGACCAAGGGGTTGATCACGGGATGATGTGTTACGGAACGAGTAAAGAGACTTGCCGGTAATGAGATTGAACAAGGTATACGGATACCGACGATCGAATCTCGGGCAAGTACAATACCGCTAGACAAAGGGAATTGTATACGGGATCGATTGAGTCCTTCACATCGTGGTTCATCTGATGAGATCATCGTGGAACATGTGGGAGCCAACATGGGTATCCAGATCCCGCTGTTGGTTATTGACCAGAGAACGTCTCGGTCATGTCTGCATGGTTCCCGAACCCATAGGGTCTACACACTTAAGGTTCGATGACGCTAGGGTTATAAAGGAAGTTTGTATGTGGTTACCGAATGTTGTTCGGAGTCCCGGATGAGATCCCGGACGTCACGAGGAGTTCCGGAATGGTCCGGAGGAAAAGATTTATATATGGGAAGTCCTGTTTTGGTCACCGAAAAAGTTTCGGGTTTTTCCGGTAACGTACCGGGACCACCGGGAGGGTCCCGGGGGTCCACCAAGTGGGGCCACCAACCTTGGAGGGCAGCATGGGCCAAGTGTGGGAGGGGACCAGCCCCAGGTGGGCTAGTGCGCCCCCCCACAGGGCCCAAGGCGCAAGGGAAGTGGGGAAGGGGGCAAACCCTAGGGCAGTTGGGCCCTAAGGCCCACCCTAGGTGCGCCTCCCCCCTCTCCCCCTTCTGGCCGCACCAGATGCCATCTGGGGGCTGCCGCCACCCCTGGGGAGGGAAACCTAGAGGGGGCGCAGCCCCCTCCCCTCCTCCTATAAATAGTGGGGGTTTTGGGGCTGCCCAACACATGAGAACCTCTCCTCTCTTGGTGCAGCCCTGCCTCTCCTCCTCCTCCTCTCCCGTGGTGCTTGGCGAAGCCCTGCGTGATTGCCACGCTCCTCCATCACCACCACGCCGTTGTGCTGCTGTTGGATGGAGTCTTCCTCAACCTCTCCATCTCTCCTTGCTGGATCAAGGCGTGGGAGACGTCACCGGGCTGTACGTGTGTTGAACGCGGAGGTGCCGTCCGTTCGGCACTAGGATCTCCGGTGATTTGGATCACGACGAGTACGACTCCTTCAACCCCATTCTCATGAACGCTTCTGCTTAGCGATCTACAAGGGTATGTAGATGCACTCTCCTTCCCTCGTTGCTGGTTTCTCCATAGATAGATCTTGGTGACACGTAGGAGAATTTTGAGTTTCTGCTACGTTCCCCAACAGTGGCATCATGAGCTAGGTCTATTGCGTAGATTCTTTGCACGAGTAGAACACAAAGTAGTTGTGGGCGTTGATGTTGTTCAATATGCTTACCGTTACTAGTCCAATCTTGTTTCGACAGTATTGTGGGATGAAGCGGCCCGGAGCGACCTTACACGTACTCTTACGTGAGACAGGTTCCACCGATTGACATGCACTTGGTGAATAAGGTGGCTAGCGGGTGCCAGTCTCTCCCACTTTAGTCGGAACGGATTCGATGAAAAGGGTCCTTATGAAGGGTAAATAGCAATTGACATATCACGTTGTGGTTTTGCGTAGGTAAGAAACGTTCTTGCTAGAAACCCATAGCAGCCACGTAAAACATGCAAACAACAATTAGAGGACGTCTAACTTGTTTTTGCAGGGTATGCTATGTGATGTGATATGGCCAAGAAGAATGTGATGAATGATATGTGATGTATGAGATTGATCATGTTCTTGTAATAGGATTCACGACTTGCATGTCGATGAGTATGACAACCGGCATGAGCCATAGGAGTTGTCCTTATTTATTGTATGACCTGCGTGTCATTGAATAACGCCATGTAATTACTTTACTTTATTGCTAACCGGTAGCCATAGTAGTAGAAGTAATAGTTGGCGAGACAACTTCATAAAGACACGATGATGGAGATCATGGTGTCATGCCGGTGACGATGATGATCATGGAGCCCCGAAGATGGAGATCAAAAGGAGAAAAATGATATTGGCCATATCATGTCACTATTTGATTGCATGTGATGTTTATCATGTTCATGCATCTTGTTTGCTTAGAAACGACGGTAGTAAATAAGTTGATCCCTCATTAAAATTTCAAGAAGGTGTTCCCCCTAACTGTGCACCGTTGCTAAAGTTCGTCGCTTCTAAGCACCACGTGATGATCGGGTGTGATGGATTCCTACGTTCACATACAACGGGTGTAAGACAGATTTACACACGCGAAACACTTAGGGTTAACTTGACGAGCCTAGCATGTACAGACATGGCCTCGGAACACAGAGACCGAAATGTCGAACATGAGTCGTATAGTAGATACGATCAACATGAAGATGTTCACCGATGATGACTAGTCCGTCTCACGTGATGATCGGACACGGCCTAGTTGACTCGGATCATGTAATCACTTAGATGACCAGAGGGATGTCTATCTGAGTGGGAGTTCATAAGATGAACTTAATTATCTTGAACATAGTCAAAAGGTTTTCGCAAATTATGTCGTAGCTCGCGCTTCAGTTCTACTGTTTAGATATGATCCTAGAGAAAATATAGTTGAAAGTTGAAAGTAGCGATTATGCGGACAGTAGAAAGCTTATGTCCTTAATGCACCGCTCAGTGTGCTGAACCCCAAACGTCTTTTGTGGATGTTGCGAACATCGGACATACACGTCTTGATAACTACGTGATAGTTCAGTTAAACGGTTTAGAATTGAGGCACCAAAGACGTTTTTTCGAAATGTCGCGGAACATATGAGATGTTTCAAGGGCTGAAATTAGGATTTCAGGCTCGTGCCCACGTCAAGAGGTATGAGACCTCCAACGATTTTCTTAGCCTACAAACTAAGGGAGAAAAGCTCAATCGTTGAGCTTGTGCTCAGATTGTCTGAGTACAACAATCACTTGAATCAAGTGGGAGTTGATCTTCCAGATGAGATAGTGATGTTTCTCCAAAGTCATTGCCACCAAGCTGCTAGAGCTTCGTGATGAACTATAACATATCAAGGATAGAGATGATGATCCTTGAGGTATTCGCGTTGTTTGACATCACGAAAGTAGAAATCAAGAAGGAGCATCAATTGTTGATGGTTGGTGAAACCACTAGTTTCAAGAAGGGCAAGGGCAAGAAGGGATACTTCATGAAACGGCAAATCAGCTGCTGCTCTAGTGAAGAAACCCAAGGTTGAACCCAAACCCGAGACTAAGTGCTTTTGTAATAAGGGGAACAGCCATTGGAGCATAATTACCCTAGATACTTGCTAGATAAGAAGGCTGGCAAGGTCGATAGAAGTATATTGGATATACATTATGTTAATGTGAACTTTACTAGTACTCCTAGTAGCACCAGGGTATTAGATACCGGTTCAGTTGCTAAGTGTTAGTAACTCGAAATGAAAGCTACGGAATAAACGGAGACTAGCTAAAGGTGAGCTGACGATATGTGTTGGAAGTGTTTCCAAGTTTGATGTGATCAGACATCGCACGCTCCCTCTACCATCAAGATTAGTATTAAACCTGAATAATTGTCATTTGGTGTTTGCGTTGAGCATAGACATAATTGGATTATGTCTATTGCAATATGGTTATTCATTTAAGGAGAATAATGGTTACTCTATTTTATTTGAATAATACCTTCAGTGGTCTTGCACCTAATAGGAATGGTTTATTGAATCTCGATCGTAGTGATACACATTTTCATGCCAAAAGATTTAAGATAGTAATGATAGTACCACTTACTTGTGGCACTGCCATGTAAGTCATAATGGTATAAAACGCATGAAGAAGCTCCATGTTGATGGATCTTTGGACTCACTCGTTTTTGAAAAGTTTGAGACATGCGAACCATGTTTATTGGCGTATACGCATGAAGAAACTCCATGCAGATGGATCGTTTGGACTCACTTGTTTTTTGAATCACTTGAGATATGCAAATCATACCACATGGGCAAGATGACTGAAAAGCCTCGTTTTCAGTAAGATGGAACAAGATAGCAACTTGTTGGAAGTAACACATTTTGATGTGTGCAGTCCAATGAGTGCTGAGGCATGCAGTGAATATCGTTATGTTCTTACTTCACAGATGATTCGAGTAGATGTTGAGTATATTTACTTGATGAAACACAAGTCTGAATTATTGAATGGTTGAAGTAATTTTAGAGTGAAGTAGAAGATCATTGTGACAAGAGGATTAAATGTCTATGATATGATCATAGAGATGAATATCTGAGTTACGAGTTTTGGCACGCAATTAAGACAGTGTGGAAATTTTTTTACAATTAATACCGCCTGGAACACCATAGTGTGATGGTGTGTCCGAACATCATAGTTGCACCCTATTGGATATGGTGGGTACCATGATGTCTCTTATCGAATTACCACTATCGTTCATGGGTTAGGCATTAGAGACATCCGCACTCACTTTAATAGGGTACCACGTAATTCCGTTGAGATGACACCGGTTTAGAGAAACCTATGATGTCATTTCTTAAAGGTTTGGGGCTGCGACGCTTATGTGAAAAAGTTTCTGGTTGATAAGCTCGAACCCAAAGCGGATAAAATGCATCTTCATAGGACACCCAAAACAGTTGGGTATACCTCCTGTCTCAGATCCGGAAGCAAAAGGGATTGTTTCTTGAATCGGGTCCTTTCTCGAGGAAAAGTTTCTCTCGAAAGAATTGAGTATGGTGGAAACTTGATGAGGTTATTGAACCATCACTTCGACCAGTGTGTATCAGGGCACAGGAAGTTGTTCCTGTGGCACCTACACCAATTGAAGTGGAAGCTTATGATAGTGATCATGAAGTTTCGGATCAAGTCACTACCGTACCTCGTAGGGTGACAAGGATACGTACCACTTCGGAGTGGTACAGTAATCCTGTCTTGGAAGTCATGTTGCTAGACAACAATGAACGTACAAGCTATGGAGAAGCGATGGTGGGCCCGGATTCCGATAAATGGCTCGAGGCCATAAAATCCGAGAGAGGATCCATGTATGAAAACAAAGTGTAGACTTTGGAATAACTACTTGATGGTCGTAAGGCTGTTGAGTACAGATGGATTTTAAAAGGAAGACGGACAATGATGGTAAGTATCACCATTAAGAAAGCTCGACTTGTCGTTAAGATGTTTTCTGACAAGTTCAAAGAGTTGACTACGATGAGACTTTCTCACTCGTAGCGATGCTAAGAGTCTGTTGGATTTATATTAGCGATTACTGCATTATTTATGAAATCTTGCAGATAGGATGTCAAAACATTGTTTCCTCGACAATTTTCTTGAGGAAAGGTTGTATGTGATACAACCAGAAGGTTTTGTCAATCCTGAAAGATGCTAATAAGTATGCAAAGCTCCAGCAATCCTTCTAAGGACTGGAGTAAGCATCTCGGAGTTGGAATGTACACTTTGATGAGATGATCAAAAGATTTTGGGTTTGTACAAAGTTTATGAGAAACTTGTATTTCCAAAGAAGTGAGTGGGAGCACTATAGAATTTCTGATGAGTATATGTTGTTGACATATTGTTGATCAGAAATGATGTAGAATTTCTGGAAAGCATATAGGGTTATTTGAAAGGTGTTTTTCAATAGAAAACATGGATTAAGCTACTTAAACATTGAGCATCAAGACCTATGAGGATAGATCAAAAACGCTTAATGGTACTTTCAAATGAGCATATACCTTGACATGATCTTGAAGGTGTTCAAGATGGATCGGTCAAAGAAGGAGTTCTTGCCTGAGTTGTAAGGTACGAAGTTAAGACTTAAAGCTCGACCACGGTAGAAAAGAGAGAAAGGACGAAGGTCGTCCCCTATGCTTTAGACGTAGGCTCTATAGTATGCTATGCTAAGTACCGCACCTGATGTGTGCCTTGCCACTTGCCTGGCAAGAGAGTACAAAGGTGATCAAGGAGTGGATCACCAGATAGCGGTCAAAATTATCCTTAAAAGAATAAGGATAGGTTTCTCGATTATGGAGGTGATAAAGAGTTCGGCGTAAAGGGTTACGTCGATGCAAGCTTTAACACCTATCCGAATGACTCTGAGTAGCAAACTGGATACGTATAGTGGAACAACCATTTGGAATAGCTCCAAGTGGAGAATGGTAGCAGCGTTTACAATATGACCTAGATATTTGCGAAGTACATACGGATCTGAATGTTGCAGACCCGTTGATTAAAACCTCCCTCACAAGCAGAACATGACCAAACCCCAGATCTCATTGAGTCTTAATCACATGATGATGTGAACTAGTTTAGTGACACTAGTAAACTCTTTGGATGTTGGTCACATGGTGATGTGACCTATCAGTGTTAATCACATGGGGATGTGACCTAGATTATTGACTCTAGTGCAAGTGGGAGACTGTTGGAAATATGCCCTAGAGGCAATAATAAATTAGTTATTATTATATTTCCTTGTTCATGATAATCATTTATTATCCATGCTATAATTGTATTGATAGGAAACTCAGATACATGTGTGGATACATAGACAACACCATGTCCCTAGTAAGCCTCTAGTTGACTAGCTCGTTGATCAAAAGATGGTTACAGTTTCCTGACCATGGACATTGGATGTCATTGATAACGGGATCACATCATTAGGAGAATGATGTGATGGACAAGACCCAATCCTAAGCCTAGCACAAAGATTGTGTAGTTCGTATGCTAAAGCTTTTCTAATGTCAAGTATCTTTTCCTTAGACCATGAGATTGTGCAACTCCCGGATACCGTAGGAATGCTTTGGGTGTACCAAACGTCACAACGTAACTGGGTGGCTATAAAGGTGCATTACAGGTATCTCCGAAAGTGTCTGTTGAGTTGGCACGAATCGAGACTGGGATTTGTCACTCCGTGTAAACGGAGAGGTATCTATGGGCCCACTCGGTAGGACATCATCATAATGTGCACAATGTGACCAAGGGGTTGATCACGGGATGATGTGTTCGGAACGAGTAAAGAGACTTGCCGGTAACGAGATTGAACAAGGTATAGGGATACCGACGATCGAATCTCGGGCAAGTACAATACCGCTAGACAAAGGGAATTGTATACGGGATCGATTGAGTCCTTGAGATCGTGGTTCATCCGATCAGATCATCGTGGAACATGTGGGAGCCAACATGGGTATCCAGATCCCGCTGTTGGTTATTGACCAGAGAACGTCTCGGTCATGTCTGCATGGTTCCCGAACCCGTAGGGTCTACACACTTAAGGTTCGATGACGCTAGGGTTATAAAGGAAGTTTGTATGTGGTTACCGAATGTTGTTCGGAGTCCTGGATGAGATCCCGGACGTCACGAGGAGTTCCGGAATGGTCCGGAGGAAAAGATTTATATATGGGAAGTCCTGTTTTGGTCACCGAAAAAGTTTCGGGTTTTTCCGGTAACGTACCGGGACCACCGGGAGGGTCCCGGGGGTCCACCAAGTGGGGCCACCAACCTTGGAGGGCAGCATGGGCCAAGTGTGGGAGGGGACCAGCCCCAGGTGGGCTAGTGCGCCCCCCCACAGGGCCCAAGGCGCAAGGGAAGTGGGGAAGGGGGCAAACCCTAGGGCAGTTGGGCCCTAAGGCCCACCCTAGGTGCGCCTCCCCCCTCTCCCCTTCTGGCCGCACCAGATGCCATCTGGGGGCTGCCGCCACCCCTGGGGAGGGAACCCTAGAGGGGGCGCAGCCCCTCCCCTCCTCCTATAAATAGTGGGGGTTTTGGGGCTGCCCAACACATGAGAACCTCTCCTCTCTTGGTGCAGCCCTGCCTCTCCTCCTCCTCCTCTCCCGTGGTGCTTGGCGAAGCCCTGCGTGATTGCCACGCTCCTCCATCACCACCACGCCGTTGTGCTACTGTTGGATGGAGTCTTCCTCAACCTCTCCCTCTCTCCTTGCTGGATCAAGGCGTGGGAGACGTCACCGGGCTGTACGTGTGTTGAACGCGGAGGTGCCGTCCGTTCGGCACTAGGATCTCCGGTTATTTGGATCACGACGAGTACGACTCCTTGAACCCCGTTCTCATGAACGCTTCCGCTTAGCGATCTACAAGGGTATGTAGATGCAATCTCCTTCCCTCGTTGCTGGTTTCTCCATAGATAGATCTTGGTGACACGTAGGAAAATTTTGAATTTCTGCTACGTTCCCCAACAGCTCCAATGTCTGGTTGCGGCATCCGAGAAGAAGAGGAAAACGGGGGAAAAGATGGAGCAAAGCAACCGTGAGTACTCATCCAAAGTATTCGCAAGCAAGGAGCTACACTACATATGGATGGGTATATGTGTAAGGAGGCCATATGAGTGGACTGAACTACAGAATGCCAGAATAAGAGGGGGATAGCTAGTCCTATCGAAGACTACGCTTCTGGCAGCCTCCGTCTTGCAGCATGTAGAAGAGAGTAGACTGAAGTCCTACAAGTAGCAGCGCATAGCATAATCCTACCCGGTGATCCTCTCCTCGTCGCCCTGTTAGAGAGCGATCACCGGGTTGTATCTGGCACTTGGAAGGGTGTGTTTTATTAAGTATCCGGTTCTAGTTGTCATAAGGTGAAGGTACAGCTCCAAATCGTCCTGTTACAGAAGATCACGGCTATTCGAATAGATTAACTTACCTCTAGGGGTGCACCACATAACCCAACACGCTCGATCCCATTTGGTCGGACACACTTTCCTGGGTCATGCCCGACCTCGGAAGATCAACACGTTGCAAGCCCACCTAGGCACAACAGAGAGGTCAACATGCCGGTCTAAACCTAAGCGCATAGGGGTCTGGGCCCATCGCCCTTAGCACACCTACATGTGGCGTACGCGGCCGGAAGCAGACCTAGCAACCTCCATTACAAAGGAAGTCACGTTACGCGGTCCAATCTGGCGCGCGCCGCTCAGTCGCTGACGTCACGAAGGCTTCGGGAGATACCACGACGCCGAGTGCCCATAACTGTTTCCGCGTAGTTGGGTAATGCGTATAGGCCAGTAGCCAGACTCGGATCAAATACCAAGATCTCGTTAAGCATGTTATTATGAAGCAATCGCGAACGCCGACCAGGGCCAGGCCCACCTGTCTCCCAGGTGGTCTCAACTTGCCTGTCGCTCCGCCACAAAGATCCACAAAGAGGGCCGTCGGGACAAAGGTCCTTTTAGCCCCCAATCCGTGAATCACTCGCGGGTACTCCTCGAGCCGACCCGACTTTAGTCACCATCTGTAATATGTATATATGTATAGTATATACCCGTGATCACCTCCCGAGTGATCATGGCCCAATAGTATAGCAAGGCAGACTGACAAGAATGTAGGGCCAATGATGATAAACTAGCATCCTATACTAAGCATTTAGGATTGCAGATAAGGTATCAATGACTGTAGCAACAATGACAGGCTATGCATCAGAATAGGATTAACGGAAAGCAGTAACATGCTACACTACTCTAATGCAAGCAGTATGGAGAAGAATAGGCGATATCTGGTGATCAAGGGGGGGGGGGCTTGCCTGGTTGCTCTGGCAAGAAGGAGGGGTCGTCAACTCCGTAGTCAAACTGGGCAGCAGCAGCGTCAGTCTCACTGTCTAGCGAGAGAAGAGGGGGAAGAAACAATAAATACAATGCAAACAAATGCATGACGATGCATGTCATGACAAAGCGTGATGCTAAGTGTGCCCAATCGCGGTAGTAGGTGATACCGGCGAAGGGGAAAAACATCCGGGAAAGTATTCTCGGTGTATCGCGTTTTCGGGCAGATGAACCGGAGGGGGAAAGTTACGTGTTTGCTATGCTAGGGATGTGTGGCGGACGAACAGACTGCGTATCCGGATTCGTCTCATCGTTCTGAGCAACTTTCATGTTGAAAATAATTTAATCCGAGTTACGGAATAAAAGATATGATTTTCTTAAGATTTTATTAATTTCTAGAATTTAATTAATTATTTAATTTAACCCGAAAATGGATTTATGACATCAGCATGATGTCATGCTGACATCAGAAGGGGTTGACTGGTCAACCTGACCAATGGGTCCCAGTGGTCAGTGACACATTTTAATTAAGCATTTTAATTAACATAAACAGGATTAATTAGGAGGGTGGGCCCCACTGTCATTGACTACTTAATTAACTAATTAACTAATTAATTAGTTTAGTTAATTCATTAGTTTAATTAATCAAAATTAATTAAGTTAATTAATTCTTTACTAGTTAATTAATTAATTTTTAAAATATAATAATATTATTATTATTATTTATTTTAATTTCTTTTTTTAAAACATTCTGGGGCGCTGGGGGCCCCAGTGGGCAGTGACTCAAAGGACAAGCCATAGGGGCGGTTAGCGGGCACCGGGTACCGGGCGCGAGCGTGTGGGTGCGGGTGCTCGAAGGGGCGCTTGCCCAGGCCAACGTTGGGGGGACGCCGGTGGCGGGCGCCAGCACCGGGAGCGGGAGCGGGAGGCCAGAAGGGGTGCATCCAGAGGCGGGGACGACGGCCACGGCGTCTGTTGGCCGCGGCGTCGGGCAGCGACGCGGGCGTGAGGAGAAGGCCATGGCGGCAAGCGGCGGGGTGCTCCGATGAAAGGGATGGACGAGCAGCACCGTCGGCGAGCGGAGGCACGCGGGACGGTGGCTGGCGGTCTCGCTACAGGGGCGGCGACGCGAGGAACCGGGGCGTCGGGGGCAGGCACGCGCGGCACAGGGCGCGCGCGGCCATGGCAGCAAGCGCGAGTGGGAAGGGGCCGCTGTGGCGCGCTGGTGCGGGCACGACGAGGCGTGCGGCCCAGGCACATCGCAGGACAGGGGGAGGGAAGGAGTGAGGTGGAGGCGAGCACGGCGGGGCTCACATTGGGGCGTAGGGAACGTGGCAGTGGGTGTCGGGGTGGTCGATGGAGACGACGTGCAACGGGGAAGTAGTCCGGTGGGGAGGTCCGTTCCGACGAGGCAGCTCCAACGAGGTCCGGGTGACAGTGGTGGCGTTGATAAAGGGGGCGTCGGGCTCGTTGCCCCTTCTCGATCCAGATCGGGTCGGGGAAGAGGAGCGAGGGGGGAGGCCAGCCGGAGACGGGCGGCGGGGAGGAGGCCTGGCGACGAGCGTCGGCGACGGCGTCAGGCGCGCGAGGTTCTTGGGCGGCGGGCGGCGAGTCAATCCCCAGATCCAATCGGGGGGGGGGGGCAGAGGAGGGGAGAGGTGGATCGAGGGAGTGGGGGGGAGTGGGGCGACTGGTGGGTTAGGGTTTTCCTAGGGGGTTATGGGGAGTGGGCTGGGGCGCGGCTGGGCCGGCCTAGTTGGCCCGATGGCCAGCTGGGCCGCGGCCCAGCAAGGGGGGTGGGTTCCTTTCTTTTGCTTTGTCTTTACTTTTTATTTATTATACCTTTTCTGTTTTATTTCATTTTAAATCATTTAGGCATTTTATAAAAATGTGTTTGCTTTATTATAATTACCCTTGTAGTATTTGGCACCCACCGAACATTTTTGTTTCAACTTTTGAAAACTTTTATTGTTGACACTAATTTAAATTTGAATTTTGAAACGGTTTCGAATCAACCCGAGATTAGTAATAGTAACCGCGGTGATGTGGCATCATTAATGGAGGTTTACTGTAGCTTAAATATCCGGGCGTCACAATTCTCCTCCACTACAAGAAATCTCGTCCCGAGATTTAAGAGGGGAGTAAGGGGGAAAGTTCTGGTTACGATATTCTAACAGATCTTCTCGAAGAAGTTAATCCCTTTCGTTGATGTTTTCAATTCTTTATTCCAATGCATCAAGATGAAGTTGTCTTCCTTCGGGAACCCCATCGTACTTACGAAAGGATAATGGGGTATTACGAAAGAATGGACCGCTACAATGTTTGTTTATCTAGCAGATAACATCAGGGAAGGTGGCGGAAAGTAACTCTCGAATTGAAACTTTAGACATTATTGAGAGCAAAGTGAGGAGGTATCCTGAGAAGTTTCGAGGAGATAGACAATCGTTCATTGCCTGAAACAGAGTGTGAAAGGGGTTCAGAGCAATGGGAATAAGTATTGCGTCTGATACCAATATTGATGATCTCTCGAAAGGTGGCTCGTGAATTACTTACGAGGCCACGCGCGAGGAATAACTAAGGTAACAGGGGGTGTACAGGGGAGTCAGGTTTCGATCCTGTGAAACTGTGGGTTATGGGCCCACCATGTGGGATAAAAAGTAGAAAGGGCGGTGATATTTTGCATAGTCATGATAACAAGGCATGTCAGAGGATAGCCCGTCAGTTATGTCGGCAACAACATCGGTACCAAGGGCGAGGGACGAATAGAACCATTCTCCTGTTCGTTGAACGAGGTGGACCAATAGGCAAAGTTCTCGTCCATCGGTGGTTACCAGAATATCATCAACAATAGTAACAGGATCTTACCGACACGATTGTACACCTAGGTGTTTACGTAAGCAGGGGAATATTGTTGCTTAGATCATATAGATCACAAGAAAGGCTAAACCAAACAATGGAAAGTAAAATATGATTATCAGATCAAACAGAACAATGGAAAGGAAAATGTGTCTAGACACATATTTCAAGGGTATATCCTTCCCAAGGATAAGTAGGGCATGATATCCATGACAGGATATATCGTACAAAACCATTTAGGAAAGGGGGGAGAAACTTCATGACATTACCCATACAGCGGTGTTTGGATAATTGAGCAAGAAACATTTAGCATTGGGCTTCAAATGTTCTTGTTGAAAATCGGAGTACCACAGACATGCTTCGACATAGCATTGACATGGTCTTCAAGCAAAGGTCGGACTTGGATACAAAAAGGTTTCAATAGGAACAACATATCGAATAAGTCTTTCAATTTCCTCATGGAAGAATGGATAACCTTGCTAAAACAGAAACTATAATAGTAGGTCCTTCGGCCAGGTGTGCTGGGCATGACATCACCTTACCGGGTCATAAAAGACCAGTGTTATAACTCATGGAAAAATGTTCCAACCATCATATCTGACCGAGATTCAGATCTGTTCGGTGTTAGGATACCTTAGACTCAGGATGCCCAAGAAGAAAAGGTGCGACACAAATTGATGAGATGACATTGTAAAATTCTCGGGAAATGAACTATGGAAGCGAGTTCCGAAACAAGAGTTCATCAACAAACCAACGAGAGGATGAGGAGGTGGGCGATGGAATCAATGACAATACCTCGAGGTTTACAATAAGATGGATTTCCACAGTTATGTGAACAAGGAGATAACAATTGTCAGATCAAATGATATAATGGTGTATGTCCGAGCAAAAGATACACAATTAATCACTGGTTGAAAGGTGCACCCAAAATATGGGCTTAGGTAGCAGGATCAATGTTAGAATGGTAATTTGATAACCAATGGTCTAAGAATGAAATGTTGACCATTAACTTCAAAGCAATAGGGTTGCTAGAAGTACATAACCTAAGCAGCATAGTTCACGTGTTGGTATCCCGGTTAGAATCAACACGGGGACCGAGAAAGAATGGTGAGGGTGAGAAGTATCACAATACTAAGAATTCCTTAAGAGGTGAAGCAGTCCTCACAACATCCTTGACATAAAAGATAGTAATACTTCCAAGGTAAAGAAGAACAAATGTTGGGTAGCAAGGATCTCAAGGTATAACACAAAACACGAACAAGTTTGTGTTGAGAGGGAAATCAAGGATGTTGTCGATGATAACACAAATCATCAAGGGCAAGGATGGTATTTCTCATCATGAATTCAAATAGATATTTTGGAAGAGCATCAAAATGTTGATGATGATCATGACACATTTGTCAAGAGAATTCATGAAGATGTAATCAATCGGCAATGACATCAAGTCAAATGAATGATGAAGCGAAAGGTTATTGGAACCATGAGTACGACACAAACTCGAAATCAAGCAAGCTGTTCAAGGTGAAATGATATGACAAGGAAAATCGACGCAAGCTTAGCTCATCGTCGAAAGTGGTGCTCCGAGAATAAGGACCAGGTAGCACCGTTAAAATTAGCACTATGATGATAGCTGATCAGGCTAGGATTGACATGCTCCAGTACAAACTCGTGAGTAAAGGAGATTACTAAGAGTTGTTTAATCGTGCTGCGGACCCGATTTAGTTATCGGTGTCCTCGAGTGACTAACAACTCGAAACCAGGAAACATTTGAATCGGTGAGGAATAATACTTGATGAAGGCTCATAATAAGCAACATGGTTCGGTGATATTATTGAGATACCAGATGGTAATACTCGGAGGTAGAGCAAAATAGAGGGTTGACAAGTGTATTGATCTGCAAAAGACAAGTACTTTAACATGTCTGAGAAAAGGAATCAAGGGAGAACAATCATGGTCGGAACCATAGTTGCAAAGGATCAATTCACAGATACCAGATGATATTATATCAAGGAAATAATTATTTATTACAAGAAGCTTTCGTGATAGGATCTACATCGTGTCCATGGGCATGAACACAAAGTTCAAGGCCGACTCCCACTTCTTCAATGCATAACCTTTCATTCACTACTCTATTAAAGTGATTTGAGTGCGAAGACCTACTTGGTGAATTACCAGAGGAGTATGAACCTTGAAAAACTTTCAGGTTCACACCGATTAAGAAAGGCATAGGTTCAACCCATCGGGGCATCTTAGAAACATATACCACAAGCTTCAAGAGTAATTATCACCAGCTCGAAAGCAGAGCATGGTTGGCCAATTCAAAGTATAGGATTTACCAATGGTATTATGTATTAGGGAAATAACTCACAAGGTGATTAAGTATGAAGGACACTGTCGGATAACAATCCAACAAAGGACTTGATGGTCCACAAAGGATCTGATGTGAGTATCGGTACTCAACCATAAGAGGAAAGAATGCAAAGCCAATAGGTTATGGAATCATCTAATAATTCGAAGCTTAAATGCAAAGGAATTATGATTCCAAATCGAAGGATCAGAAGCAGACGCTCTGATCAAGGATGGATAAGTTGAATAGACTTAGGGGCACAATCGATGGCAATCTAATTGGCCGAGAACCAGCTCATGTTCAAAATGACGTCTGAGCCGGAAGGATGAATTCTAGGATCTGATTAAGGATTTCGAGCATTCACAACATATCGAATCAAGTGACTCGAAATGATAGTGACAAAGGATGTCAACGGAGATTACTAGAAGTATGGAATTAACCATAATGCTGGAAGGCAAGGAATTCAAGAGCAATGGGCTGCTGAGGATTTTCAGAAAATCAAATGGTATTTCAAGGACTTATGTGAAACACATGAACGGCTAGGGATGAGGGGATACTCGGCAAGTGCGAGGAATTATCCGTTTGGGTATTTAGGTGACAAAGAATCATCAAGGTAGTAAGCTCAAAGGATTATTGAAACAACGACGAGTGTTTCGGGGTATCCTCTAATAACAAGACAAACTAGGGATGAATGTAAGAATAACAACTGCAAGTAGTTATCCATAAGGGTTGACGGTGGAAGGGGAATTGCAAACGCGATGAACACAAGTTCTCGGGTTAACAGCGGAGAGTATCTTCAGGGTCTTCACATGCAGCAGACGATCATCAGTAATAAGAGGCTCTCCGGGTGAAAGTGATAACGAGATCCTAAAGTTAGATTTAGTAAAATTCATTTAACCAGAATAGAGGAGAGATCAGAGTCCCAGAGTATAGACAAGGAGTAAAGATTCTAGTACCACCTAATGGCGACGTGGGCCCGTAAGGCACACAGCCATGTTAGTAAAAGTTTTGTAATGTCTAGACTCGACTTCGGCCAAGGAGTTGGAAAGGGGGATTCCTACAGGCAGTCGGCTCTGATACCAACTTGTGACGCCCCCGATTCAATCGTACACTAATCATGCACGCAAACGTGTACGATCAAGATCAGGGACTCACGGGAAGATATCACAACACAACTCTAAAAACATAAATAAGTCATACAAGCATCATAATACAAGCCAGGGGCCTCGAGGGCTCGAATACTAGTGCTCGATCATAGACGAGTCAGCGGAAGCAACAATATCTGAGTACAGACGTAAGTAAACAAGTTGCCATAAGATGGCTAGCACAAACTGGGATACAGGTCGAAAGAGGCGCATGCCTCCTGCTTGGGATCCTCCTAACTACTCCTGGTCGTCGTCAGCAGCCTGCACGTAGTAGTAGGCACCTCCAGAGTAGTAGTCGTCGTTGACGGTGGCGTCTGGATCCTGGGCTCCAACGTCTGGTTGCGGTATCCGAGAAGAAGAGGAAAACGGGGGAAAAGAGGGATCAAAGCAACCGTGAGTACTCATCCAAAGTACTCGCAAGCAAGGAGCTACACTACATATGCATGGGTATATGTGTAAGGAGGCCATATGAGTGGACTGAACTGCAAAATGCCAGAATAAGAGGGGATAGCTAGTCCTATCGAAGATTACGCTTCTGGCAGCCTCCGTCTTGCCACATGTAGAAGAGAGTAGACTGAAGTCCTCCAAGTAGCATCGCATAGCATAATCCTACCCAGCAATCCTCTCCTCGTCGCCCTATTAGAGAGCGATCACCGGGTTGTATCTGGCACTTGGAAGGGTGTGTTTTATTAAGTATCTGGTTCTAGTTGTCATAAGGTCAAGTTACAACTCCAAGTAGTCCTGTTACCGAAGATCACGACTATTCGAATAGATTAACTTCCCTGCAGGGGTGCACCACATAACCCAACACACTCGATCCCATTTGGCCGGACACACTTTCCTGGGTCATGCCCGGCCTCGGAAGATCAACACGTCGCAGCCCCACCTAGGCACAATAGAGAGGTCAGCACGCCGGTCTAAACCTATGCGCACAAGGGTCTGGGCCCATCGCCCTTAGCACACCTACACGTTGCGTACGCGGCCGGAAGCAGACTTAGCAACCTCCATTACAAAGGAAGTCACGTTACGCGGTCCAATCTGGCGTGCGCCGCTCAGTCGCTGACGTCACGAAGGCTTCGGCTGATACCACAACGCCGAGTGCCCATAACTGTTCCCGCGTAGTTGGTTAGTGCGTATAGGCCAGTAGCCAGACTCAGATCAAATACCAACATCTCGTTAAGCATGTTATTATGAAGCAATCGCGAACGCCAACCAGGGCCAGGCCCACCTGTCTCCCAGGTGGTCTCAACCTGCCCTGTCGCTCCGCCACAAAGATCCACACAGAGGGCCGTCGGGACAAAGGTCCTTTCAGCCCCCAATCCGTGAATCACTCGCGGGTACTCCTCGAGCCAACCCGACTTTAGTCACCATCTGTAATATGTATATATGTATAGTATATACCCGTGATCACCTCTCGAGTGATCACGGCCCAATAGTATAGCAAGGCAGACTAACAAGAATGTAGGGCCAATGATGATAAAATAGCATCCTATACTAAGCATTTAGGATTGCAGGTAAGGTATCAATGACTGTAGCAACAATGACAGGCTATGCATCAGAATAGGATTACCGGAAAGTAGTAACATGCTACACTACTCTAATGCAAGCAGCATAGAGAAGAATAGGCGATATCTGGTGATCAAGGGGGGGGGGCTTGCCTGGTTGATCTGGCAAAAAGGAGGGGTCATCAACTCCGTAGTCAATCTGGGCAGCAGCAGCGTCAGTCTCGCTGTCTAGCGAGAGAAGAGGGGGAAGAAACAATAAATACAACACAAACAAATGCATGACGATGCATGTCATGACAAAGCGTGATGCTAAGTGTGCCCAATCGTGGTAGTAGGTGATACCGGCGAAGGGGAAAAACATCCAGGAAAGTATTGCCGGTGTATCGCGTTTTGGGCAGAGGAACCGGAGGGGGAAAGTTACGTGTTTGCTATGCTAGGGATGTGTGGCGGACGAACGGAGTGCGTATCCAGATTCGTCTCATCGTTCTAAGCAACTTTCATGTTGAAAATAATTTAATCCGAGTTATGGAATAAAAGATATGATTTTCTAAAGATTTTATTAATTTCTAGAATTTAATTAATTATTTAATTTAACCCGAAAATGGATTTATGACATCAGCATGATGTCATGCTGACATCAGCAGTCAACAGGGGTTGACTGGTCAACCTGACCAATGGGTCCCAGTGGTCAATGACACATTTTAATTAAGCATTTTAATTAACCTAAACAAGATTAATTAGGGGGGTGGGCCCCACTGTCATTGACTACTTAATTAACTAATTAACTAATTAATTAGTTTAGTTAATTGATTAGTTTAATTAATCAAAATTAATTAAGTTAATTAATTCTTTACTAGTTAATTAATTAATTTTTAATATATAATTTTATTATTATTATTATTTCTTTTAATTTCTTTTTTTAAACATTCTGGGGCGCTGGGGGCCCCACTGGCTAGTGACTCAAAGGCCAAGCCACAGGGGCGGTTAGCGGGCACCGGGTACCGGGCGCGGGCGTGTGGGTGCGGGTGCTCGAAGGTGCGCTTGCCCAGGCCAACATTGGGGGGACGCCGGTGGCGGGCGCCAGCACCGGGAGCGGGAGCGGGAGGCCAGAAGGGGTGCATCCTCAGGCGGGGACGACGGCCACGGCGTCTGTTGGCCGCTGCGTCGGGCAGCGACGCGGGCGCGAGGAGAAGGCCATGGCGGCAAGCGGCGGGGTGCTCCGATGAGCATCGCCGGGCGGGGAAAGGGGTGGACGAGCAGCGCCGTCGGCGAGCGGAGGCATGCGGGACGGTGGCCAACGGTCTCGCTACAGGGGCGGCGACTCGAGGAACCGGGGCGTCGGGGGTAGGCACGCGTGGCACAGGGCGCGCGCGGCCATGGCAGCAGGCGCGAGTGGGAAGGGGTCGCGGTGGCGCGCTGGTGCGGGCACGGCGAGGCGTGCGGCCCAGGTGCGGCGCAGGACAGAGGGAGGGGAGGAGTGAGGCGGAGGCGAGCGCGGCGGGGCTCACATTGGAGCGTAGGGAACGGGGCAGTGGGTGTCGGGGTGGTCGAAGGAGACGACGTGCGATGGGGAAGCAGTCCCGTGGGGAGGTCCGTTCCGACGAGGCAGCTCCGACGAGGTTCGGGTGACGGTGGTGGCGTTGATGAAGGGGGCGTCGGGCTCGTTTCCCCTTCCCGATCCAGATCGGGTCAGGGAAGAGGAGCGAGGGGGGAGGCCAGCCGGAGACGGGCGGCGCGGAGGAGGCCTGGCGACGAGCGTCGGTGATGGCATCAGGCGCGCGAGGATCTTGGGCGGCGGGCGGTGAGTCGATCCCTAGATCCAATCGGGGGGGGGGGACAGAGGAGGGGAGAGGTGGATCGAGGGAGTGGGGGGGGAGTGGGGCGACCGGTGGGTTAGGGTTTTCCCAGGGGGGTTATGAGGAGTGGGGTGGGGCGCGGCTAGGCCGGCCTAGTTGGCCCGATGGCCAGCTGGGCCGCGGCCCAGCAAGGGGGGGTGGGTTCCTTTCTTTTGCTTTGTCTTTACTTTTTATTTATTGTACCTTTTCTGTTTTATTTCATTTTAAATCATTTAGGCATTTTATAAAAATGTGTTTGCTTTATTATAATTACCCTTGTAGTATTTGGCACCCACCGAACATTTTTGTTTCAACTTTTGAAAACTTTTATTGTTGACACTAATTTAAATTTGAATTTTGAAACGGTTTCGAATCAACCCGAGATTAGTAACAGTAACCGTGGTGACGTGGAATCATTAACAGAGGTTTACTGTAGCTTAAATATCCGGGCATCACATCTAGCACGCCCTGGCATTTTGTCGAGCACGTCCCATGCGTGCTCTGGGCGCGAGCAGAGCACGCGTTTTGCACGTGCCGCGCCCGAGCCACCACGTCGCGCCCCTGGTTTTGCCCACACTGCAGAGCCATGCCACGCACTCTCCCTCTCACCGCATCATGCCAAGTAGCCCTGGTGCCCTGCAGCACCGCCGTCAGAGCCCCTTGGCGGCACGCCGGCGTCCGCAGCGCGTCTCTGCCCAAGCCTCTCTCGCTCGCCACCTGCCCTTGGAACAGCTCAGCCCCATCCTCTCGCGTGTCCTCTAGCTCTCGTCGCCGCCACGACGCCCTGCCGCTACAGGGTGGCGGTTCGCCAGCGAACTTATCCACGGCCGCCACAAACCGACCTCGTTGCACTATAAGAAGAGGCCCCGAGCACGTCCTGTTCCTACAGGCAGCCTCAAAATCCTCCCCTAGTTCTCCCGTGGCAGCCAATCGACCCGGGGAGGTCTTCTTCCCCACCTCCGGCAACCGTAGCCGCTGCCACTGTCCCGGCCATTCCGGCGCCACCAGAGCCTCCCCCTCTCCTCTCTCTTCACCAGGAGCTTCCTCTCCCCCTAGTGAATCCATCCCCCTGCTCTATTTTCATCGGGACTCGCCGCGGGAGAAAAACCACTTTGCCCGGCGGCCACCGTCCGCTGCGAAGCCCACCGCCGGCAGCTCTGTCCACCCCAGAGACCAAAACGACTACTGGAGTGACCGCCTCGATCCCCTGAGCCTGCGGGTGACCTCGGTTTCCCGAACGGTGCCACCGTTCGCCAGCGAGCGTCACCAGAGTCCCACCTCCGCACGGGGCAAGGAAGAAGAGGAAGAAGACCAGTCAAACCTGACCAGTGGGTCCTCCGGGCCCACTGTCAGTGACACACTGCCCGATCCACGTGGGTTAAGTGAAGGCGTAAAGGGCAAGTACGTATTCGACGTATACCTGTTCGAAGCGTTTTCTTTTTATTCTATTTTATTTTTTTAGCAGATTTTGACCACAACTTTGACTGTCTATAACTTTTGAATGATAATTCCAAATGAATTGATTCTTTTTCCTACCTCTCTCAAATTTAATCTAGTTTATTTTAAGATTTATTTGAGAATTTTTCAAAACAACTTTTGTGCTGTTTTGAGATTGTGTGTTAATTCAAATTTATTTAAAATAGGACTTTGGAGAGAGAGAAGCAAACTTTCAAAAGTTTTGGAGTGCACCCTGCCTTTCCACACCTTGAAGGCAAGCATTCTGAACCCTGGCCTAATATTTTGCATGCATTGTTTGACACGATCATGACACCACCTCAATACGTACAACTCGTTATTTTATGTGGTGATATGATCATTTGCATGAATGCTTATTGGAAATGTCCTTGCTGTTGGAAATGGACATGCTTGTGATAGTGATCATCCTCGTATGCCTTTCGTGCCTACCGGAAGGAAAATGGGAAAGTCTCTGTCTTGGGTAGACCCGAGCTTGTCCCTAGTTCCTCGTCGAGACGAGTATGTCCGGCATGGCATGAGGGGTATGATGAGTGGTGATTCTGTCTGTTGGATGAAATATATTCTTTATGCTAATCATGCAGGGAATACTTAAAAACCTCCTGAGTCGACCATAGATCGAGTCTTGTTCCAGTAACCCCCATGCTTGTTTCGTACTACCACTTGTCTCTACAACAATTAGAGTACGGTTCAGTAAGTCGTCAACCCCTTTCTAGCACACACCGTATAGAGAGGCCATGGTGGAAGATACCGGTTGTCACTGGTAGGCAGGCCACCTAGTCCGGGGGCATGGGTGTTTCCGGTTGAGACTGAGAGGGGAGGCCACCCCTTAGAGCGCGCGATATAAATTTGATCCCATGCTACGCGAGGTTGTAGCCTCCCCACTTAGAATTTTGCTTGACATGTGTCGTGGGTGATTCCAGACACCTGTGAGTTAAGATGGTGTGTGCAGGTCAGGTGTGTTTTCAATTAAAAGACCGTAGACGGAATTAGTCCCGATGGACTAAAGGAATCTGTTACTCGCGGGTAAAGAGTACACCCTCTGCAGAGATTAAACCTATTCGAATAGCCGTGTCCATGGTTAAGGATTACAGTCTGGGATGGGTCAAGGGTTGGTCTTAGTGTCGGTCTTCGGAGGAGAAAACTGCTAAACCAGAACATGGATCGTGACTTGTGACTTATGATGATTATGATTATTATTATTATGGACTAACCCCTTTATATTATTTGAAGTATTGAGTATCCCTGGGACGGTTTTACCTCCTGGATATTCACTATGATTGTTTACTTTATAAGCCCTTTATGTGGTGTCGCTCAGACGCCCGACTATGGCATACTGTTATTTATTTACTTTATAAGCCCTTTATGTGGTGTCGCTCAGATGCCCGACTGTGGCATGTTGTTATTTATTTACTTTATAAGCCCTTTATGT